>NC_137696.1:50724008-50910489 GCF_964034855.1 Anser brachyrhynchus | reverse complement strand
TGTAGTGCAAGTTCTACCTCTACAAGTGGGGTTCCTCTAGGTCTGGTGTGCACGTTTTTAGAAGAATAGGTAAGTCAGAAGTCATGGGAAGTACAAGACGACAGCTAGAAAACATCCTAAGAGACACATTCACTCCCTTTTTGTTCAACTCAATAGAACAAACTCTTTGGAGAGGTACCACAGCTATAGAAAACACTGGATCTTACCACATGCTTTTACCCGATCTGAGGAGGGTACTTCAAAAAACAAGAGTGGAAGCCAGAGCCCAACACTTATATAGTTCCATTAAGGTAAAAAAGATTTTGAGAAAGTTATCGGTCACAGGAACAAAGCACTAAGGCATTTATCCCTCCCCAGGGGTCTTTCAGGGAAGCCTGCCTGCACTCTGGGCAACCCCTGAAGTACAAAATGCAGGCTCTGTGCAGGATAATGAGGGATAACCAGGTGACCAGTAGGATATACAGCACAGGAGTTCATTACAGGCTTACACCCCATGAATATGTAAAGTAGGAGGAAGCAGAATAGGTTGGAGAAAAGGTGTGAATTATCAGAATATGCTAAGTAGCAGAAGTATAATTTGGTATAATTTACTGAGTCACCATCACCTGTAACAAACAAGGGATTTGACAGATTTGTGGCTTTTCTGCTCTGTCGCTGACATACTTGCTGCTCCTGGAACTTTATGTGGTTTTCAGAGACATTCAGTGGTTGAACAATATACTGCAACTCAATGCGGGAAAAAAAAAAGGTCAGATCTCTTAGCATAGTGAAAGCTACGAAACCAACCTTTTTTCCTTCATAAGACAAACAAGGGACTAAGAAAACATTCTGCTCCAGCCTTCTTACATGAGATTTTGTTTGGTGATGCACAGAAGTTAGCAAAAATATTTTAGAAGAGCAAATACCTCTCCTACATGGAAAGATGAGTGTTTGTTCTACTGTTGCAAAGTGTGGATTTATTATCAATATCTCTGGAACAATGTAGATTGCTAGCAGTCTCTAGAAATCTGCAGTTTTAGACCAGCACTCTGCTGTGCCAGAGATTTTATGATTATCAGTTATCTTATTTGCGAGAATGTCACTTCATGTTACTGAATAGATCAGAAAGAGGTCTCTGTCCTGAAACTGCCTATTCCTAGCATACAACTCCTACTCACAGAAAAACTCCCACCTTGTGATTTAACACCAGGGGTTTAGGGCAAACTCATCAGTAACACATTAACCACCTATTATGACTTCTCACCAACTTGTAAGAATTTTAGCATTAAGAGTATATTTGTATTGCGGTGCTGCATGTGCACATCTTTCAAGAAATACTGATATGTTATTGTACTCATTGACTGTGTTCCACGATTTACATTTTCAACAAATTTCCTTTAAAATCGCAGGGGGAGGACAGGACTGGTGGTTTGATTGACATGCAGTTGGAGGCCTTCCTTGCCCTGTGCTCTGCTGCCTGCTGAGGGCTCAACAGCAGCTCTGGGCTCAGCAGCTCTGCACAGAAGTACAAGAGGGGGCTTGGCTGCCAGAAACTGTGGTACTTGCTCGAAAATGAGAACTTCTGGAACTGATTAATGCTGAGCTCTTTTTTGTTTTTTTTTTTTTTTTTTTTTTTAAATTTGCCTTCAAGCTTTTCAGGCTGTGCTGCACCTGATTCACACTTTTAAAGCTTCTTCAAGAAGGACAAAGTAAGCATTTTTCTTTAAAGAGATAGAATAAAGCCACATTTCTAATGATTACCACACTTTTAAAGGTAATGCTAGAAATCATAGTAACAAACAATAAATACAGAGGCAAAGCAGCTTAATTCCTCAGAGTTTCTGAATCAAAATTGTAAATCTTATTTCATCCAGCTTGTCTAGGAGCTGAATACTGGGAGTGAGCGAGAGCCCCAAACATCTGCTCAGCAATCCTGGGCTAAGCTAAGATTCAGAACAATGGTTCCAACTCTAATAAGCAGACATCACTCAACTTAATAACAGGGTGATTTTAACACCACTGCTGTTAACCACTTACCTGACAGGAAGACAGCTTTCATAAAACAAAGATAGCTTATTCCCTGCACAGCTTATAATGTGAGATTCACAAACAAAAGGAAGACTAGAGAGTGAGAAGAAAGTGGGGAGAAAATATAGCTGTTCACGTAGCAGAAAGCAGACACAAAGCGGTCTGATGGGAGATTCCAGATACACAGATAGGCTTATCTGGGATCATGCTGGCTCCAGCATAACTATCCACTGAAGTGTTGCTGACAGCAAGAAGGGAGCCCATGAGAGCACTCAGTGACTGAACAAATGGAACAAGCCCCAAGTCTATCAACTATTGCAACTTTAAGAGATGCAATTCTGCAGATGTGTAAACCAAGAAAGCACAGATGGTTTTAATGCTTGTTAAGACAAAACAAACACTGGCAAATCATATGCTACATTTGTAAATAAGTTTGCCTGTGTGCACATACAACAGCCTTACTCAAACATGGATGGCTTTTCTATCTGCATGACAGACCAAACAAGTAAAGGTCATTCTAGTAATGAACAGACCTCTTCCCCTGTGCAGCTTCCATGTCAGTTCAGCTGGAGACAAGAATGAAGTTCCACATCAGAGCTACTCCAAGCCCAGCGCTGGCTGCCCTTCAAACGGGTGGTCATGCTCCCCTTTACCCTGGTTATGCGATGCTTCCATTGAGCAGGCTCTAGCATCCACTTGCCACCCGGTTCATTTCAAGGAGATAAACTGGAAGGTTGATTTTTAGTTTTGTGAACTTTTTTGCTAGATCAACATCCACATCAGTCCACACAGAGATCTCAGTCCACACAGAGATCTGGCAAGTACTAAAACTTGTGAAATACCAATACTAAAGCCTTTATGGGAGCATCAGGCCAGAGCAGTGAAGAATGAGACAACCTCCATCTCTCTCTGGTAGCTACCCAATAGACTGAATACAGTAAAAATAAAATAAAATTCACTCGCCTCCTTAAGGAAGCCAGACATGCAAATAACACAATAGTTCCATGAGCTCACAGAAGATATTAGATACCTCCTGAAATGGTCTCCTCATCTCTCAGCCTGAAAATAAGTGGATCAAGCATCCTCCTGTTGGGAATGGAGACTTCCTTTTAGCTGTACCTACCTCTTTGTCCACTTTTTCTTACTGCAGCTTTGGTGGGATCAGGCAAAAATGAGAGTTAAAGTTTGAAAAATTGAGAAAGACTTTTTCCTTTATTTAAAATTTTAATTAACTTTATTTGCTTTCTTCTCCCACTTCACTGAAAAAAAATAGAGGAAGAATAAGGTCACAACTGTATTCTTCATAATAGCAGTGTAGCTTAATTGCTATTTGAAAGGCACTTAAGCACTCTGCAGGTGGGTGCCAGACAAGCGCACATCTTATAAGTGACAAATATGACCTTTCTGCAATCAAGACAGCTTTGTGGATGCAGAAAAGTTCCTTGGAAGTAAAACTGCTCAAGGCACATTTTACTTCCTCAAAAAAAGCTCCTGGTCAAAAGCAGGGCCAAGTCATGAGGTTTTAGGCAGCCTGCTCTAGAGGCATGAGGCTGTGCTGGATTCAAGAGCCAGGCTGTACCAGTAACAAGGCTTAAACCTGACAGTGATGGATCTGATGATGCAGAACAGCAGGACTATGAATTAAAAGGTAACTTTAGAAGAAATCAGTACCTCTCAAATCAATTACAGAAAGGACCTAAGAAAGCTAGAGAACGATTAAAAGGTGAAATGCAGTAAATCAAACTATGTACATATTAGCTGGAAAATGAAGCTGCACGTAATCCAAAGATTGCATACTCTTTTACACAATTTTCTGTCCTTTAAAGCTTGAAAATCCAGAACAGCCATTTTTCTAAGGAAATACACTCTAGTTCAATCAAAGGCTTTTACACCTTGTGCAGGAATTGCTCACAGAAATTCTACAGCCTCAGTTATACAGGCAGGCACTCTAATTTCCATTTGTTCATAAAACTTAGAAACCATTATTTTCAACTCATTTCAATCACTTCAAGTGTGGAGTGTGCACCTGAAGTTGTAATCACTGTATTTAGATATTTACAGCACAGTGCTATTGGTTTCAGGGGTTATTTTTATACTGATTTTTTTTCCCCCCGATGACCCTTCAAACCTCTATTGAGTTTTTAGAATTCCACCTCGTCCCATCTCACAAGCAGTCTTCATTAGTACACACTTTGAGATGCATAATCAGCGCCAGCTGCTTATCTGCCTATTGGACACAGGCATTGGGAACTTGCAGTGATCCCATCCCACACCTCACACTGCCACGCTGTGGAGATCCTGCTCTTTCTGCATACGGCTCCAGCTGGCAATACGCGAATTGCAGTGCAGGTAAGCTGCATGTAATCCTGCAGAAGCTCACATTTTTGATTTTCCAAGGACCCAAATGGATCAGGCAACTATTGACAAGCTTCGCTACAGAGTTTTAATGATCTGACAGGAGACATACAAATTAATTATAGGGGGAAATATATGGAGATTTGATGTTCTCTTCCCTTCCCTCCTGCCAAAGGTGGTGTGTGTGATGCTGCAAGACCATCATGTGCAGAGTCAATGGGTATGAAACAAGGCAAGAGAAGAAGCTCATTTAAAAGAAACAAGCCAGTTTTTCACAACTATGGACTGAATAGCTCGTTCTCCAGTTACAATCCAGCATAAAAGTAGATGCTTGGATGCCCATTGTCTAGACAGCTGATACATGAATTTAAGGTCATCTGACCCTGCTCCTCACAAGACCTTCATACAGAATAGACACCTTTGGGGCACCTACAAGGTTGGTTTACATGAAATAAACTGCTTCCATAAGAAAATGGTTCATTTCACCCAGGTCCTAAACATATAGATACCAAAGCTGCATTGAAGTCCCAGTGCCTGCAAGCCTAAGCCAGTGTCCCCACATATATCATGCTTGCCCTGCTCACAGCCAGGTGGGTTGTTCATCAGGAGAATCATCAGCCATGATATAGCCCAGCAGCACCCACACATTTTAAGTCAAAACCTGACTGCCTGCACCCTGAAATAAAAAGGTAAAAGCCCTAATCCTAGGTACAGCCCCCCATTAACTCCCCCCCCAAACACACTGAAAAAAACAGTATGCAAAGCCAACTCCTACCCATTAGTATTTAATCTCTGCTGTGAATTCTTTTAAGAAAACGGTACCTGGCCACACTCAACAATTTCAGTAAAATGTACCATTTGATTTTTGTACAGTGAAGTGGGAGAGTGACTTCTACTCTCAAATGTCATGTGCAATTGCAGTAGTAATAGGACAAAGATTTCATTTTCTGAAGAAAGCTGCTTATGCATTGATAGATCATGTGACTTCACCTAAACAATCTGGATGGAGACAGAAAAAAGCTAAAAGTCATGGTCTACTGACCAACACCATAGATTCACAATAGGCAAGGAGAACATGTGATGAAAGCCAACCTTTTTCTTTTTTTATATGGGATCCTGAAGTAGAAACGCTTTTAAAAATAGTTTGCCTGAAATAAAATATCAAACAACACATGGCATAAATGTCAATTACTTCTGATTCAAACTTGCAAATACTGCCAATCTCAGTACATGGATCAATACTAGGCTGAAAGACAACTATAACAGAGCAAATGGAAGGATTAATGTAGTAGCTAGAAGAGATTAATTTCTAGTTATCTTACAGAGGATAATATTAAAATGAAATCCATAATGGATATGATTTTATAACAGCTAAGTGAATAAAGACTCGCCCTCCCTGAAGACTGTCGGATACAGACAGCAATAGCTATGGTTTCAAACCCAGTTGTTGCAGCAAAAATAATACTAATAAAAAAAACACAAAATGGTTACTTTTGAAAATAGAGGATATAGGTACATCTTGTGTGAGTGCATTTCGACCATAGTAGCAGAAAATCTCATACCATTTTCAATCAGAAAGGAGCCATATCAAAATGAGGAAAAATAGTGGGAGGAAAAAAGGAACTTTTCTGCCCTTCAGAAATAAAGTATCGAAGGTTGAGTAATAACTCTGAAACATTAGACCAATACAACACACATTAAACAGAGGTAGTGCTTAGCAGCAATACACTTAATTTCAACAGTAACTGCCTTAATGAGAAGCTATTTAAAAAGGCTGCTTTAGTTCCATCTCCCTCAGGCTTATATTTAAACTATCCCAGTTAGTCAGGAGAGCCTCACATGATTATGAAACACAAAGGAGGCAAGAGCAAGAGGACATCCCAGATCAGACCAGCTAGGGCAGCATTTGCCCCAGAGTTGTTAGTAGAACACACGCGAGGAAACAGCACAAACAGGATGAGAACGTAAAGATTCCTCTCTTCCCTTTCCCATCCTCTTCCTCCCCCAGCCTCTGCAGAGCTTCCCGGCTTCTAATAACAAATGGTTGATCAAGTGCCTGAACCAGCAACAGGGATACTATTGCCACTGGTACTGCTAAGTTAACTCAGCACCGTTATAGTTGATATCCTTAGGTACATTTGGGTCTTTCAGATTGTTCCATCTCATAACAAGTCACTGAAACCTGGAATCTGTAAGCCCCAGGTACCTGTATGAATGTCAAAAGCAAAAGGACTATGAAGAGAGAGGCTATAAAGAGCACAACTGAGCCTAGATACACAGTGTTCAAGAGCTGTCAGACGTGTCACAGACTTTAGTAGGTGGTTGGCAGTTGCTACATCTGTACCTTTGAAAATCTCCCATTCCTAAAAGAACATTTATCAAAATTGCTGTGTAGTGCTACTGCTACTCACAGTTTAAAAACTCATCACCACCAGCTGGAATATAGTGTTTAATTTCAAGATCTGTCAGATTTACATTTAATACATTTCAAATAAAAATTACTAGCAAGTGAGAAATATATTACAGCAAAATAAAAAACTATACTAAAACTTTTAAAGGGAAAACATGCCTCATCTTCAACGGTAGCCGTAAATATTCTTTAGCTTGTAAAGTATGTAAACTAATAAAAATTACTGTAGTAGGTGGTTGTCATAATTTTGATAGTTATGACTAATAGTTATGACTTGATAGATAAGTCTCAAAAAAGTCACTAGGAAAAAATATATTGAGCTAAACTGGTTATTAACTTGGAAAAAAACACAGGCTATCGGGAAAAAATAATTTTTCTTTTTTATTTACAGTGTTTCATTCTCTCCCACTTTTTTATTTTCTTTTCCACAGTACTATCAGCAGCGTAACATCTGAACTTTTCTGTGCTTCTAAAAGGACATTAAAACAATAGCTAATGTTTGACTGTGAAGTTACATCAAATCTCCCTGAAAGCTGGACAGTGATGTTCATAACAGACTTAAATTCCCAGCATAGCCAAGAAATTACTTCATATAATGTTCACATTTAAAGGATTTTTTTCTTTTTTTAAATACATTTAAAAGTATAATTCAAGCCTTCTGCATAACATAATATGGGAAGGAAGGACAAGCCCTTTCCCCCCAGACTTCATGGTTTAAAGAAAACAAAACAACTATTTCCATTTTTATGTTTTAAACCACTTCAGCTGTAACACAACCTTCCAAACTGTATGAAGTATTTCTGGATACATCAGTTTCACACTAAGCAAAAGGCATATGATACTGAGTAATGGAGCAGAGCAAGACTGAGTATGAAACTAAGCATTAGTAAAGAGAAACCATCATTGACTCCTGGCACATTATCATTGCTTTTTGGCATAACCACTCTAAATTAAAGGGAAACAAAACAAAAAAATATTTTATCCAGAACGCTGAGAAATGTTGCTTAAAAAATAGTGTGTTCAGGACCCACAATGCTGAAACTGCACATCAGTAAATGTAACAATAGCAGGATACTACAGAATTCCCCTTCTGCTCTTGTTCTACAGGAGACAACCTTCCTCCCTGCTCCGAAATACAGTAGTATGCCTACAATTATGCCACTTGAATTCCTCTATTTTTTATTTTTATTTTTTGCAAGTTCTTATTTGGCCCATAGGAACTCAGTATTGTGCAAGAGCATATTTGCAGTAATAAGAGCTGAGAATCAATGAGTTTCAGGCAGGTTGGAAAGTTTATTTACTCCATTTTTGGAGCAGCTCCTCTGACCTGGCAAATAAGGGAAGACGAACATTTAAAAAATAAAAGCAAAGTGTTTCATTTGTTGAGAAACCAGATTTCACTTTTTCAATCCACATTAAGTTGTCAGACATTTGTTTCAAGTTAGCAAGCTTCTAAGAAGAGGGCAATCTTCCTTCCTGAATGCTTGCGGCATTTGGTAAAGTAAAATCCCTGTCTTGACTGTGATAAACCTTGACTCATCCCACACAGTGATATACACAGGAGAAACAGGGGCACGCTTTTCAGTCGTGTTCATGGAGTCTCTTACCTTGGCCAGGTGGGCTCAACTAACCCAGTCCAAACAGAAAACACTGACCCACGCTGAGATAAACAGCTCCAAGAGGTAAAGGCAGAGCAGAACCTGGCCTGTAATCTCCTTTGCTTCCTGTATTTGAAGAATTATCTTCCTCTCTGGTTGAAAAAAGCTGCATGAATGCAAGATGTTATGCATGGTATGCATTGAAGCTCTGTACAGCACCATGGGGCTAGCAAGGCTGTTTATCAGCTCATGCTCTCTGAAACCAATGGGTCCTCTAAGTATCCTAAGAATATTCTCATGAATTTGTTTCAGTGGATAATACTGAATCAAAGCCCCTCTAATAGTATATGAGTTAATGCATTATTTATGTGCCTTCTTTCTGACAAAAAAAGATGTTAGAATAAAGCTATGAAAAAAAATCCAGCTTATCAAAATGTTTCTTTTACATGCTTCAAATATTGAAGAGCTTGCTGTTGTGTAAAATCAAATAGCAATGCTCAAACAGCCTTGGAAGAATAAGATGTTAGATTTGTTCAACATTTGCCCTCAAAAAACTTGAACTGGAATACTTTTTAATCAAAGCGTTCCATGAAATCATTCCAAAAAAGTGCTGCCACAAGCCATTTGTGGCTCTGGTTCAACAGACGTACATTAATTATAAAGCATGTGATATGGGCAGCCTGCTTGAAAAAAAATATATATCATTGTGTTGGCTTACAGAAAATAAGGCCGAATTGAAGGCTTGAGGTTAATGAAGTCCATAGCCAAAATGAAATTCCTCAGAATAATTATATATTAAAGGTGAGAGAAAGTCCTGACTTATTTATGAATGAGTAATAAAACTGTTGTAGTGTAATTGAAGAGATGACAAAATTAACAATTATGAAATGCCAAGGTCCAGACAACCTTAATTATATTTAAAATGATGTTGCTACCTTGAAAATGTTGTTATATCATGCATTGTGGTAGAAACTTGAGACACCTCTGCCCTAAAATCCATTTAACCATTTTAAGGAAATGAACAATACACTGTATGCCTACAGTCCATCACAGTGTTAAAGAAAGTGATCAAAGAGATGCTCTTACAAAGAAACCATGACTTTCAAATCGGAGCAAGGCATATAAATGTGACCTTACTGGCCATTTTCTCAATTATCCCTTATGACCATGCTCCACCTTTCACTTGTTAATGAAGAAAAATTGTACACTCCCTATTTTAGCAGATGTATCACTACAGCTTCTATTCTAGGGTCACAGAATGGCAATTCTTATTTGCTAAAGTGATTAGAAAACGTGAAAGACAAGTTCTGAAAACAGAAGCAACATTTGTTAAGTCTACTACATTCAGAGCATCTACTGAAATACAAGGAAATTAGTTCAAAATTAATCAATCCATCCACAAAGGAACTGGTTGTGCTTCAACACTTGTCCATAAAGAACTTGTTCACTCTGTGAACTTGGCAGCTGAATGGTTAAGGGACCTGATACAGAACCTTTCAAAGGAATAAGGCAGAACAGAAATCCATAATTTATATTTTGGCTGTTCATACATATTTGAAAACTTTAGTTAGCACAAAACATCAGACTGAAGTGTACAGAGTCAAAGAAATCATAACAGAAAAAGTCTCCGCATATAGGCTTTGTACCTCTTCCCCTCCCCACCCCAAGAGTACATTTAACACAGCCAAGAGCACAACTAGAAAACATGTTGGAAAAGGGGTTCATGTAATTGATGGATTTTACTGAATACTTAAAATAAGTGTATGGCCTTCATTATTATGCATGCTTGTTTCAGTAGCATAAATCTGAGAAACAGGAAATATTTACCTTTTCCCTAAAATCTCTCTACTGTTGGGACTTCAATCCACTACTTCTCTTCTCAGCAGAAATACTTATGTTAGCCAGCCATCATATTCCTTACTGTTTAACCGGCACTCTAACAAAAGTTTTCAAGGAGATAGTTCTCTAAGGAAAAAAAACAGTTTTCAAAATAAGTAACAAAGATGAGCCACCCCTTTGTTCTAGGTACATCCTAAATAAGCAGGGACATAAAAGCAAAAGCCTCACTGTGTACTCTGCTGACACAGACTGATGAATTCTTGGAAGACGAGCATGGAAAACAAATAAGAAAGTCAGACATGGATGCTGTCAATCTGAAAAACTACCAAAGCACCATGGTGCACAACACCTGTCCCCTCACAAAGGAAGAGTACAGCAATTCCACGAATAAGAGCTTGATTTGATGAAGACAAACAAGAGTGAAAAAAAGGGAAAGCTCACAGCTGGGACTCAATCCTATAAAACTGGCAAACAAAACATTTCTGCCAGGACTTTTCATCACTTTGCAGGGCTTGACTTTGCTACACAACATGAGAGTCCAAGTCCATTAGGCTTGGAAATAGAATTAAGCAGTCTATGAAACTTCTTGCATTCTGTTATTGAATTTTTTTGAAGAACACATCAGAGAACAATATTTTCTTTTGCACCTAAAAAATGAAATATCACTCAAATCAAACAGCAAACTTGTCTTTTATTTTTACAGCAGTTGGTCTATTTTATTTTTACAGCAGTAAGTTGATGATTTCTTACAGGATTTTGTGTTTGGCACCCAAAATAAGCCACAGCTAAAGCTTACCAACAGCTAGGAAATTAAGGTTCAGCTTTAATCACAAATCAATAAAGGAATGTATCAGTAAAGCAAGCCATTTACCTGATATATAGCAAGTTATTATCTAAACAGTGTTATAGGGACAAGCTGGAAGAGAGTGAAAATATTACCATACTAGGAGACCATAAGCTACTATGGTTTTATTACAATTTTATGCATCATGGTCATACTACGTAACTTCTTTAAACATCATAATTACTTTCCTCCCATCCACCCCACAAGTTACACTTTCCTTTGGCTAGCTACTAACTCAGTTTAGAAAACAGTCTGCCTACACCATACTTCCAGCTCAATGCAGTAGTAGTATTACATTTTTCGTTAATAACATCTTTTACACAAATGACTCTCATAGCGCATTTCAATCAAGTTTTATTCATTGTACATTATATCTCTGATGACCTAGATCCCCAGCTGCAATACATCAGTGTCAGTCTTGATTTATGCAAGCTGAAGAATGTATACATGAATGCTTTCACTCCAGCTGCTGCACTGCCATTTCTGAAGTGGAAAATTGTAGAGTGTTCAGCCATCTACTGAACTACTCAGGTCAAGTAACTGGATAACTCTGTATCAAAATGAGTCCACAGAGAGAATTCAAGGAACAAACAAGTCAATCCATATCATTAGATGCACGAACAATCTAGACATCAATCCACATGCTTAGTTTTGCACAGTACAGATTAGCTGCTAAAAAAAGAGACCAGGGTATACATGTTTTGAGGGCACAGACAATTCTGCCCAGGTTAGCCATTAGAAAACAAACAATCATTTTATTGCTAAGAAAAGTAGGGATCCACTAATTACATCATTGCATTCACTCCCTGAGATTAGAAAACACCAATTTATTTAAGAGCAGTAACGGCATTATGAAAGCAAATCCTTCCATCATCCACATTAATGCATGTTGCTTTGGATCACCTAGCAATTTTGGTGCATATACACCATACTCCTTCAGAGAAAACTAAACTGTAAACTCTTCTCCAGCTATACACAAAACACATCTTAACTCCTAAAGGGAATGCAAGTGTTTGAACAAGCTACCTGTCCTTTGGATTGCACTAAATCATTGCTTTCCTTTGATAGTTGTCTTGAACATGATGGACATCATAGAATGACAAAAGATCCTGAGCAGGAAGGGACCCACAATGATCTGACTCCTGACTCCACACAGGACCACCCAGAAAACAGACCTTATGTCTAAGAACATTGGCCAAGCACTTCTTGAACTCCCCCAGGTGACCACTGCTGTGAGGAGCCTGTTGCAGTGCCCGAACACCCTCTCGGTGAAGAAACTTTTCCTAACACCCAGTCTGAAGCTCCCCATTGAATCACAGAATATCCCGAGGAGTTGGTAGGGCCAAAGATCCAGTACTGTAAAAACTTGAATAGTTTCTTTCACAAATAGATTTAGTTGTAAGAAAACATTATCATCTGTCTGAGAAAACCTTTAGAAATATTAACTAGGTAGAAGGACAAAGTTTTTAACAATAGTGTCATAGGCTTAACGTCAAACTGAGAGTTGTTAAATAGTGCATCATCTGCAAGACCGTTTTTCATGACCATCCTCTTAAAAAGCTTGTCTGAATTAGGCCTTCTACCACTCATTTTAACTGCTATCTGTAATACCTGCCTAGATTCCTGGAAGTTTACTCAGCAAATATTTAATATTATTGGTCATCATTAAGTAGATCAAACAGTTACATTAACCTTTTATATCAGGTCAGCAACACATTTGGAAAGCTTCTCATCAGCTCTGATTGTTAATGCCTCAAACCCCTAATAACTTCTCCACACATCACAAGCCCAAGGTCAGGGTCGTTAATGTATTTTATCAGCATTCTCAACCAAGCAATAGAGAGAGAAGAAAAAGCATAGCAATGGAGAGCAATAGAAGGAGCTAATATTCTAATAAATAAAGTAAGGGGTGAAGCAGATAAATTTCTGTGATTCCTCTGTAATTTATGGTGCACCAGAACCAGTACCACTGACATGCATAACAGACATGGTTCTGTCTGAGGTATGAGGTAAATGGGTGGAATAGCAATCTTTGGAGTAGATTGAAGAGCTTGTAATAGGTATTTGGAAACATTTCAATTCTTTTCCTTTACCAGCCACTATTACTTTGAACATAGATTTCTAAGTTCTGGATGACCAAAAAAGCTAATCATGCCTTTTTCTGATGCTGGTGCTCAGATCCTGCAAAAGTATCCCTGTAGGAACTCCTATATTTTTCACATGGCACTGTGTTTCATCATCTAATTTTTAAAGACAGCCCTTCATCCCTCAGTTAAGGTATTAAACGACCCAGAGAAAGTAGTATGACCTTTCCACTTACATTACAAGGCTTATTCATTAAAAAAGCAGAACATAAAAGCTAAGTACTTTCTACTGTCTCTCCCATATCATGTCACTTACTTCTGATTTTTTCTCTCTTTAGTTTATATATTAATAGGTCCCCAAAAATGGTTTAGCTCAGAAAAGACTGATGAAACTTGCATGTTTTGTGAGCAAGAATTAACAATGACTTGTCTCATATGCAAAAGGAAATGCAGTTTTGAGAACCACCATTGACAGAAATAACTGACACATTTAGATGCAAGAAGCACTTTCTTCATTTTTGAAAGAACAATACATGCTTAAAAGCTTCTCTGCATTTGACATTAAATCCTGTAAGTCTGTACAAGTTGAGGGGTTGAGTTTGGCTTAGATCAAAACAACTTCACATACTTCCAACATGCTGTAGAAGGCAACAGCGACCAGTTGATTAAAAAAAAGGATCCTAAATCACTAGTTTCCCCAAAAAAACTAGCAAACAAGTTATCAGACTGTCAGAAATGTAGACTAGGACGTAGTTGCTTTCATATTTGTTTGTTTTGCTCTCCCTCATTTGTATGTTTGATTTAAGATCTCTTGACAAGTCTGGAGATTGCAGTGATTAGTAAGTCATGACTTATCATCAGTGCAATTTCTAATCTTTTCCAAGAGATTAGTAGTAAGGAAAAAAGTCCTTGCGTCAGGTTGACTTGCAATGACTCATGCAGGTTGCTGAACATTCATATATACAGGAATAATGCTTTAATATTGTTAATTGCTTTTTGCTTTCTCAGTAAGGCATATTATAATTGATGTTTTAAGATCTCAGTTTTCTCCAATTGAATAAAAACTATTTATCTATATTTAAATACAATTATATGCATTTTTTAATCTAGTATAATATATTAAAGCTGAAACAATCAAGAGTCCAAAATGAGGCTATGAGAACACCATTTACGTGAAAGAACCATCCAATTTCAAGAAATATTAGCAAGATTTTCAGGAGTTCCCATTATCACTTGTTAGCACTGGGAGCAAAGCTGCACCACTTTGTTTCAGTATTAATGCTGCTTTTTTGCCCACCCTAAAACCAGCTAAACCATTCATGCCTACTGTCACTGTTGATGAGGCAGTCAGTTGGATTTAACATCACACCATCTGTCTGCCTGAACAAGTTGTAGTAGTAATGCTGCTAAAGCTTAAAGAGGCTATTTGCACAGAAATCAGGGCTACAAAGAGTAAATAAAAGCTTATGAAGCTTAGAAGTAAACAAAGCTGATTTTCAATTAAATTGTATTGCTATTGAAGCACATGAGATTTCACCTGTAAGGACTCTTTCCCTGTATCTAATCCTTCTTCATTTTCAAGTGTCACAAATTCAAGATGACTTTGAAGTCAGTCTTTTGAAAACAGAAATTACACTATATTAAACGTAGAGGTCAGCAAAGGAATAATGAAGTGTGCATTTAACAATAAAGACTAACGTTTTAACAAGAGAGACTAACTTCTCTAGTTACAACAGATATCTTAATTCCTTGCTCTAAACTTTTTTTTTTGCTTGCATGTCTTGAAAAATATTTTAGTGTCAGGAGGAAAATAGGAAAAGAGGGGAATGAGAGTAGACCAAGTAGGTCCAATGGCCTTTTGAGGAGAGAGAACATTATTAATCTTCAATTTCTAGTAGCTTTGGTAAAGAATATGAAGATTGAAGCCAACAGCCCCAGCACACTACTTGTAAAGAGATGAACATGAAGACATTAATTTGCTCTTTCCCAGCAAACCAGAAAACTTCTCATTTTCTGTCTCCATTCTTGACTAGACATGAGCTAGGATAATGTGTCTTTAGATCATTCAGAAAAATGTTTGCATTTTTGCACTGTCCAATGTAACAGTTTGTTGAGGAAACCTAAGGCAGAGGACAAGAAGGAATAGGGTAATGGAGCCACTTCTTAGTATCAAGACACTTGTACTTTGGTCAAAGAGAAGAAAATTACATGCAATACAGTTTCTGAAAGGTACCAGGGGAATTTAAGTAATGCTACAAGGCTAAACATCATGCTTACGGCTACACTCGGCATACTGGTTTTGGTACCGTTTCAAAGGATTATCTACAATCACATAGATTAGTGGGGTTTTAAAAGGAATTAAGGGATTTTATATGTTTTTGTACTCATCATTCTGTTCAACTCTCTTAATGTGAAACATTATCCCATTGCTGACCTCTGCTAACTGTCTACAGCTACAGGTCACTTTCAATTTGCATTTTAGTCATTTGCAAAGGTGTATAACATTTACAGTCTTTTGCTCATGATAAAAGGTGCAAAACTCAGACTCTCCAAATGAAGCAAGCAGGCAGAATCTGTTACTTTATCATATGCTAATTTTGGCAATGTGAAATTTGCTTTGCGTAAACATACAAATTATAGTAGCTTATGTGGTACATCAAATTATGCTGTTCTCAATCAAACAGCACCTTGAATACTATAAAATTTGTTACAAGCACCTTTTCCACAACTGTGGCATTACTTAATCTTGAGTTACAAGTCACCAAGTAGGTTTTTTTTTTTTTTTTTTTCCTCCCCTTTAGCCACAATCCTGTCCCAGAGAATCTAAGAGGAAAATTAAGAAGTCACTCATCTGTAAATACTGGTTCTCAAATCGGCTTGTAGGATTCCAGACTAAACTTCTTAATTAAAATACAAGTATACAGATCCTTCCAGAGTGACGCAGATTGGGAGGACTTAGAAAGCAATAGCAAGTAGAAGCACTAGCTTCCCTGCTCTGTTTCCATTCTGCCTGGGCATCTGCCTCTGAGAAAGGAGAGATCACCAGCAGAAGGCTGCAGGAATTGCCACCACTTGAGTCATCTTCTTAGAGATGCTCCCTCCTACTTTCCTCTCCGCTTACTCCAAATAGACATCCATCCCCTGTCAGGTCGCCCTTTATTTTCCCAGTCCTCCGAAGGCTGTTGCCAAGATTTTTCATTTCACCTTCTTCCACTCCCACATCTTCTTAAGTAGACACTTGGGGCCTGTCTTATTCTCACTATTCTCCTACTTTTTTTCCTCTCTATCAACCTTTAAATTAATTTCCATGACCTCTAGCTGTTTTTGTTAGAGACATTGTTGCCCAGACAGCCAGAGTGTAGAGGCTTCTTCCCTCATGCTCCCTTGGCATATGTGCAGGAAAGGCATTAGCCTGATCTGAGGCCAGTTTGCTCAGCTGCATCAGGCCACTGTGCCCCATGCTGCCTTGGAAACTATGGCCAAAAACAGGACTCCAGCATATTTTATTCAACAGGCTGTTTGCATTTTGCACCCTTAGCTGGCTGCCATGAAGCTGGTTACTAATGCAACCTTGTTTGAGGGGAACATCTGCTATTCTGTTTCAAGCTCTCCCCTAAAGACTGTCATTGAACTACAGAGTGGCTTTTGTAGATGAACGTGCACAGCACACTGAACAACTGCTACTCATGACTGCTAATATTGAGTACGTGGTTGAATCAGATGTTAACAAGTAAACAACAGACTTGTTTTTTCCCTGGCAAATCAGTAATGGCATGTAGTTTCAAACACAAGGACTGCATACGCCCTCTTCAGAAGCGGAAACAAGCACTCCGAAAGCTAATGGGAGAGCTTATAAAGCACTAATGACAGGCTGCCCCTAAGCCACCTACATAGCTTGTGTAAAGTTTCCATCGTGGACTTCTCCATTTTCTTCATGGTATTAGCAATAAAAATCTCAATTTACAAAACTGAATCCATGTTTTCTAGCCAGAAGAAGATGTTGACAACAAAAATAGAATGTTTACAACACATTTTGAAAACATTAACATTCAACAATTTTGATGTGTTTTCTCAATTTCATTTCCCTATCAGCTGATGGAAGGGCATTGTTTAGGACAGTTCAATACAAAATGTTGAATAATCATGAATGTTGTAAAAATGAAGTTTTGAATGCTGTGCATGAGATATTGGCAATACTTTACTTTCCATTTCTTCCTAACAAAACTCTGTACATGGTGGACAGAAGAGTAAAATCTGAAAAAACTTTACTCATTTAACAATGTTTCTTGTTCAAGGTCTACTGAGACAGACAGGCATCACTCGATTCAGAAAACCCTCTCCAGGCAAGCTCTTTCCCAAAGTGGTTTAAAGTAAAATAATTTCTTGGAAGTGTCTTACCTCCTTTTAAACTAAGTGCATAACCCTCACATAGGTTTGTTCCCTTCTCCTTAACCCCTCCATCCTATATTGTCACCTCTTCCGGTGCAATACAAAAATCAGATTGTAAGCTTTCCAACAGACTTGGACAAGCATCAGCTGTACCTTATTGTGCACTGAAATAACAAAAGCCACTAGCAAATACCAATTTTTTAATGGAGCACTTAGATGAGAGCAGACGCACACCTGTCTAGAGTAAACAACATTATCATCTGCAACAGTTGACCATTTGCCCCCATCAAAAGATGTTCAGCATTAGGGAGGACAATAGCAGCAAGCACTCTGCTCAGAAACTAGGGAAAAATCATAGGTTTGTTAGCCTGGATTTACACAAGTGGAATACAAGCACAGCTGCATACAACCATCTCCGGGAGCAGGGCCTGTCTTTGAATCAAGTGGATTGCTTTCTGCACTTGAATTTCTCTTTTTCATTACAGTCAGATGCTAAGTTGAAGACTTTAGCTGCAACTTGTAAGAGAAGAAGGCTATTTAAAACGTTCTTCTGATGTAAAATTGGTAGCACATACGTTAAGCCAGGAGGCCACTAAGGGTGCATTAGTCCAGTATTAAACAGGAAGGCAAAGACCAAAATAAAGAGCTTTCTTCTTAGGTTTACCCCCATTTTCTCCTCTATTTTTTTCTTTATCAGCAAATCTCTTGCTAGCATCTTCAGCTACTTTACACAACTTTTTATGTCATTTGATAAATATTGCAGCCTATTATTTCAGTTTTTAGGGTAATAATAATATCTTTTGTCAAAAATCAGAGACAGCAGAAAACCTTTGAACTTCCAGAGAAAAATAAAGTTTTAATGACAGATTTTTTTTTTCCTTTTTTCCTCCTGTTACTGCTGTTGCACATCTCCTTCATCTATGGAGGGGAAATTGTTTTCATAACTGGATACTGTCCCCCAGCCCGCCCCCCCCCCGCCCCGAGCACCTAGTTCTCTCCCAAACATCAGCATACTCTCAATTCTACTCTGTAAGGTGCTTCAGACAAATCAATACTAGACATTCAATCTCCAGTGTACAATTCTCCCTATTCACAATATTACTTTGGAAAGCATAAATAGGTGCAAAGACATGGCAATTCCCAGGTCTTCAAAAATCAATGCACTTTTACTTTTTTAATGCTTTCATGAATGGCTTATTTTTCTCTGCACAACCATGCACCTTCCATCATTTTGTGTTCTTGAAAAACAACTACTATTCCCTGAAGCAGTATCAAAAAAGTTACTTTTACACTTTTCTTGTCAGTTTTTTTCTCCAATTACAATAGCTGCTAGATTTGTACTAAGATTAGTCTCTTTCCCAACAGACTCAGAAGTAAGACATCTGCATGTCCTCCCATGTTAAATAGCTGTTCTTTGGGGAGGCTGCAAGATCTCCTTGATTTTCAGAGCTGAACAACACATCCTGCTAAGGCCTCCGAGAGAGTTTTCCCTTGAGATGAAGTTCAAGTGTGCATTCATTTTCCTTTTTATTACAAAGATTATTTTTATTACAAAGATTAAGCAAAAGCTAGAATGTCTGTATCAGTTGTCTTATCCATTTCAATCTACATAAATGCACCCTTATTTTCTAGATTTACAGGTTTCTTATATTTGAGCAAGCAGTTGAGAAGGCTTTTTTTTAATAAGGCTTTTTTTAATCCTTCAAGAGAAGAGATAAGTTTGATCATCAAGCAAGAATAGAAGGGAATGAGATCCTATCAACATCCTGTAAAAAAAAAAAGCCAAAACACAAATAATGCCTCAGCTTTCCACAGAAATAAAGTACAAACACCTTGCAGATAATATCCAAGAACTACACAAATGAGTAGGCTCATAAGATCTTTCTTTTGGAAGCCTAGATTCACTTCCCATTTCTGTGGCTTGAATGGCTCACAAAAATATTTATACAGTTTTCATGAAGAAAGCAGCCAGTTAAATTCTAAACAATTTTGGGGAATAGTAATTTTCCTTCAGAAGACACTTTTTAAAAAAAAAAAGAACCTCTACAAGCCAAGTGAGGCCTATTTCAAGTGATGTCAAATGATGGATTGAGAAAAGGCTGAAAAATGTTCACTTTTAACAAGAAATATATCCTGTAGGATTATTATTATTTTTTTTAATGTGACAGTTTTGTATAAGGGAGAAATGTATTGCAGCATAATGGGGGATTAAGCGTGGGGAAAAAAAAGAAACAAAACACACACCAAGGTAACTCCAAATTCCCAAGAAAGAGATAAGTGAAAAGCCACAGTAAAGTCCATTCATTACTTCTGTTATTAACTGCCGCAGTCAGAAAGAAAATAAAATTTAATCACATAGCTTCTACTACATTTTAATTCTCCAATATCTGAACTGAAAAGCTCCTAGAAAAGCAAAAAAGACTTGAGTAGGAAGTTTAAAAGAAACCAAACCACAGTTCAAGAAAAAAAATCCTGTATTTATAAAAAATCCAAAAATTTGATTCTACTATTGTAATGTAGAAAAGCTCTAGAAGTTACTTTTAAGACTCATTTTCTAACTATCAAGGATGTATTATGATTTGCCTCTCCTTCAAGGCAAACTTTAAAACTTAAGAGCAAGTAGCAGTGTAGCATCCTTGTTTTTCAATTCAAGGAATAAAAATAAATACTTGTAACCTTCTGTCCCCTAACCCTAATCTGCACCCCAGTCCACAGACTTCTCAGAGATCTCAGTGAACAGATATCTACATGAAAAGGGCTTAACTGCTTCATCTGGGAATGGACTATTACAAAATCTCATTTAACTATCAGCAGTAATTCAGATGAAAAAGGGCACATCCTGGATTAGAGCTAATAAAGTAATAGTCTTATATTTCTATAAAGCACATTCTCCTTTTACATACACCTCTGCCTTCCTCTTTTCAGGCTGTTTGTCTGACACAGGTCTTCCTCAGGACTCTGCTGATTGCACATGAGACAAAAAACAAGCCTGTGACTCCGATGGACTATCACTGGAGATATAATGCAGACCTCATAGCCACATCTTGTCTTCCTTCACCTCAGAAGGTATCTTTCGGAAACCAGTCCAATTTTAGAAATAAAGCAGTTAAAACTACACGGTACATTCTTAGCAAGTACTAAATCCTCACTTATATGCTAAGTTACAAGCATCCATGCACCTTCTTTGCATGACTCATACCTGCCTTTATATAGTAGCACCAGAAGTAATTAAGATTTGTGCCAAGATCACAGTTTTTACATCTTGAGGGTCAAAACAGAAAACTTGTGCATTTCTACCTTTTGAAAGTAATTGCTGAAGGCCAGCAGTGGCTGTTGGAATAAGATTCTGTATCCCCCTGGAAAACTACAAAAGATGGCATATGTAAGTGCTAATACTTACGAGACTCAGTACAGCAAGCAAGTAAATATGGCTGCACGTGAATTGCAAGACCACAAAGATCATATAGGGTGTACCTACTGCACAGACGCTTGGTGCCTATATTCAAAGGAATGCAGTTAAAGAAATGGAAGACCACATGAATTCTAATGAAAAGGTAAAGACATATCACACTAGCAAAACTGGGAGATAATATTAACTTGGCCTGAACAACACTGAAGAGTACTGGAACAGCTACCTACAGGAAGGATGACTTGTGCCTGCAGCAGAAGGTGCACAGCATGTGCACTTTGCTGTTAGCTACAGTGCTGAATCCTGGATACAGCCAAAAGAAATGTGAAATCACTTGAAAACAAGCTAGGAATGCAGGAAACATGCTAGAGGACAGGAGACAACCTGAGAATTTAGAACAGAAAGGGGATAAAGTCATTTAGGTGAAGAAAAAGGAGTTCCATTTTCTAAGTTACATCCTTTGGATGTAAAGTAAGAAGGCATTGCAATAGACCTGACAGAAATCATCATGCTCAGTCAGTAATGAATCTTTAGGGGGAAAGGTGAAAAAACAGTAGTTTAAGATGGTGCCTTAGATTCAGCAGGGGGGACACAGAGCACAGCCTTGAATCAGCTGACCCAGACCCTCCTTCTAAAATAAGGTATTTGTTACTTGAAAAGTTTTAGCATTTGCACCAGCACACAGAGTTCAGGGATGTATTTCAGAGTACCGGGATGTATTTTTCAAGTGCCAATGGCAAGCATTAAGACTTGCCTCTGGCAAAAGCAGAGAGATGTTTAAGGCGAGTCCTTTCATGAGCTGACAGGGAACGAGTTGTGTGATCTCCTCAGACACCCTGTAATGCCAAGCAACGTGTTAATAAAGAAGTGGGGAGAGAAAGCTGTGATCTACTGAAGCCCACCCCCGCATTTTAATCCTTGCCCACACGTTGGGAGCACCAGCTGCACAGCACAAAGACCCATGGGGCTGTGAAGGCCCTTCCATAGCAGCAAGGCTGTGTGCTTCCTGCGCCAGGCCCTGCCCAGCCCTGCCATGGCACCAACGTGCCATCAGCCACCTCATGCCCTGCTGTGCGCTGGGGAGGGACACCCCCACATCGGGCAAGTCTGGGGAGAGCAGTTCCTGTCACTTTAACACACACCTACACACGACAAAGGCTAGCACGCATGTGGTCACATGTTTATATATGAACAGCCATTTTGTTGGTTTTCTTTTGTCTTACCATACAGTGGTGTCTCATATCATCTTTACCTACCAATGAGGTAATAGGTTACAAGACAATTAATAGATTAACTAGGCTAATGACTGTAAGTAAACTAGCATCACTTTTAGAGCTGAGCATCAAAATCCCCATTTCTTCACTCTCTGCCAGCACTGCTTCCCACCTTGGAGCCACGAGCAGCACCCCTCAGCCAGGCCCCACTCCACCACGTTCCCGATCTTACTGCAGTGAGAACATGCCAGCGCAGCCACCTGCCACAGCACACACACAGGCCTCAGGAGATGGATCGAGAGGTGGATTCTCAGACAGAGAGGAAAAAGGGCTGTCCACTGAGACAACATCCACACCCAGCACAGTGGGGTCCATCTCTCCCCAGCACTCGAGGAGATGGTGGTGGTTCATGGCCAGGGAAGATGCCTTTGCCCTGCCTCACAGAGCTAGCGAGGGGTGCAGTGCAGTCATGGCAGGCTGGAAGTAGAGACTTCCTGGTAGCAGTTACAATCTCCAGCGTGTCTCCTCTGCCAAAACACTAAACTCAGAGCACTGCCAAGGTCTGTCTCAGAAGACACCATTAGGCTTCACACAACAATTTTATCAAAGGTCAACAGGTAAGTCTAATAGATGGGAACTTCCTGTCACATCCACGGATCCTCCTGCATCATTGTCAGGTTGTTTTTCTTGTTTGTTTAGAAGACATCAGAAGAAAGAAGCCTGCCAGTAAATAACCATGAATCAGCCCCATTGACCCTTTGGGCTCAGGAAAGCATAGCTGTTATTCTGTTTTCTTAACTCTTATCAGAAATTCAGGGGAGTTTTCACATTACATGTAAATCTGTTTCACATAACTACTACAGTTCCATCCAAACCTTCCATTATGAGCGTCAGAACAGTTTAAAAGCAGCCTATTTTTCTTCCCTTAAGGTACAGGTATAAGTACCTTGCTCATATGCATCCCCGTTGTTCTTAAACCTTGAAGTGATTGCCATATCACACACGGAAAATAAAATACCAGGAACTCCACCCAGACTGCCCTGACTCACATTCACCACATACAATAAATTCTTGACTGGGCCTCATTTTCACTCGCTTGACACCTGCGATCCAGTTACACAACCCATGGATAACTGTAGGTGTCCCCTGACTGTAGTGGAAGCACTGACATAGAGGTGTGCATGTATGGAGGTGTTTTTGAATTGTCCTCATAACTGGCCACAGCATTACTCAAGACACTCAAGTTGGAAAAAGAAAACACAAAAAGGGCATAGCTGCTCAACAGCTGAGTTGTATTCTCCTTCAGCATGGTGGCTCCCACACCACCTTCATGAACAGCAGTTTGTGGAATTTGCTGACATCCCCACCACAGAATTATGCTTCAGTTGCTCCAATTTCTGACAAATCAAGCCTACTTAGAATAAAATCTTCTATGTCTGCCCTGGGCTTAATTCTTTTTCAAACTTTCAAGCTTGACTGGTTCAACTGTTTCTGAGCAAGGTGAGAAGAAAAAAAAATACGTATTGCTTAGTTCGGAAACAAACTCTTTCCCACTTCCCTCAACTAAAATACTCCTTTGCAACCCTGACACCAATACAGAGGGCAGGATTTTGTACAAGTCTTCTCGCATGGAGATAGAATTGAATACAATCCTGAAAAATTGTCTCCCAGTATTCCTTTTTGAAAATAATCAAGGAATTTAAGTGCAAAAAATACTTCATAAAAATAAGGTTGAGTATTATAAGTGGATACCATTTTTGGCTGTAACATGCAAAAATTGTGTAATGTTTACATAATTAAATGTCAGTATTAACATACATAGCCCAATGATAACCATTATTAAACTCAATATGGTTTGACTGCTTTTAAGAACTTGTGCCTTGACCTGAAGGAAGATTACAGCTTTTGTCAGTCTCCTTCATTCCACGTAGATGCTTACAGCGAACTAAACACAGTACTTAGGTTACAGAAAGAAACATCTTCAAAAGCATATTTGTCGTCTTAATGTCTCGTGAAATTTAGACTTTTAGACTTGCATGCATTAGAAAGCTTCCCCTACAATCTTTCAAAAATAGACTAACAAACACACAGCTGCATCCTCTGTCAGTCGTAACATGGGAGCCAAAACCTCACAGAGTCCCAACTGTTGCCTGTCTAGGAGATATTCCCAGTGTCACACATGCAATCACAGAATGTGTCTTTTTTAAATGTGCGGGAAGGAATACAAGAGTGAGAGGCCTGGACTGCTCCTGCTTGCAAGTTTTCCTTTTAAGCCCAGCCAAAAACATGTACAGCAACTTCTGCTTTTCTTTCCTCAGAGAACAGCTGCTTCAAGTGTTAGTTTGAGAATGATTTCTCTGTATGCAATCACTTGCTCAAATAGGCATGCACAGCTATTACTAGTTGTGGACTTTAGAGGATCTAAGTTATAATAAGTACGTATTTCTTGGAATACAATTTTCAGCAAGGTTCCTTGCAAAGGCATCTATGGACTTGCAGTCGAATACTACATGTTCAAGGAATTACAGTCATTAGCTAGCACCAATTTAAAACTGGAAGACAATACAGCATTGGGGTCAAATCTCAGCATAGACAAAGCAGGTGGTTGCCTATAAAAGGCAGACAGCTGTATGTAGCAGATCAGTCAGGTTCTCTCATCTTGCCTGTACCAGAGCCCTGCAAAGAGCCAGCTGGATGCTATTGCAAAGCACAGGGTACAGAGTGCAGCGGAGCAGCTGGTCCCATGTACGCAGAAGAAATGAACAGAGCCCTCCCCAGCAGGGCCCATCCCTAGAGTCCCCTGGCAGCTGCAGCAGTAACGCAAGCCCATCTTTCCAGAGCTCTGCCTCTGACCTGGTGCCCCAGCTCCAAACTATTCTCCATACAGGGAATAAGCCAGGATTACTTTGCCACAGGTCTTTGTACTTGGACTCACCTACCATCCTCCCACCTGATCAGCAGCCTTACTGGCTCCAGACCACAACAGCTGTCTGAGGCAGCCCTAAGCTAAAATCAACAGAAAGCCTTATTTTCCTTACCTTGTGTTGATATTGTCCCTATAACTGTCAAGCTGAAGTCATTCCACCTTCTTGCCTCAGTCTTCACAACAGTAAAATGAAGATTCATTAGTATTTACTGCTGAGATTAATGAAGTCAACAATGGCCACGATGGGCCAGCATCGTATGCAAAATCAGAAGCCTCGTGAACCAGACCTGTGGTTCTTTGCAGACTGAGCTGAGAAGGCTGGTTCCAGCTGACAAGTCTGAGCATCAGGTATATGGAAAGCCCTCCATACACCCACACCTATTAGTAGGTTGTTTAGATAATAAAATAAGAGAAACCAAGTCATTCATTCAAAACAGGCCTACAGATGCCTTCCACACACTCCAGCATATTTGGAGAAGTCTATCCCCTTCTTTCTGTAAGTTTTGTCCCAACACGACAAAAGCAGACTATTCGCTGGATCATACACCTTTCAATACATTAAATACAGAAGCTCTGCAATAGTCACGTAGCATTATTTAAGTCACCCCACATTCCTGAATAGTGAATAGTGCCACCACTGTGGACAGGAACTGTGATACTGAATATTACAAGGGGTGTGTGGGGGTAGATGACTTGAAAAATGCTGGTGCCACCTCAGTTCCCCCATTCTGAAAGGTTCCAACCCAAACTGCACAGGCAGCATCCACAAAAAATAGCAGTCCCTACACTCAACAGGCTGCCCAGATCCCCCAGAACACAGACTGCTTTACAAGAGACAGCAAGCATGCCTATGGCAAAGAAAATTATTATAGACATGTAGAAATATATTGCTTTGTATAAAAAACAAACACCAAAAAAAAAATCAAAGATTACAAAAATACCTTGCCCACGTATATGACTTGCATGTGTGTGAGCATACAGAAAGACATCTAAAAGGTCTGTCCTATCTGATTCTTTTGGAGCTATGCATCCTTTCATGCTTCTCTCCTTTGTATTTGACTCAGTCATATGTCCCCTAAGGACAGAAACTTCTGTTGATAGTGATGGGGAAAGGCAGAGATATTTGCCACAAGCTACAAGAGAATCTGTCGATACTGCAGTTGTTACCAATTCATTTTTCACAACACAGGGAAAAAACTCATTTTTGATGCTACAAACATGCATTTACATAAATCATACAATCAGCATTTGCAGCACCAGATTGCTGTAAGAGTGCATCATTTGAAGTCCTAATTTGTTTTGCTTACGTGCTTTTTGCCTATTAGCAGAGATTACATTTTACTCTTAAACAGTGGAACTCAAAATTACCTGTTTTTAATAAAACCTATTTTTCTGCTAAAAAGCAATTCAAATCAAAATGTTTTCCACTAGCTTTTTATTTTCCTACTGACTTATTCACTGAACTATAGTTAGTTACTACAAGTAATGACTTTCATATCCTTTCCGTAAATCAAGCAGCTTATGTAATGTTGTATTTTCTATGCATGCCAGTTTCATGACATGTCCTGATTCAATGGTTTGTATGACAGTATAGCAGGAACACCTCTCTGCCACTGCATGTTTGTTTTGGACAAAGCTCTCTCGGAAGAAACTCTGAACTGTAGAAATAAATTTACGTGGAAGAATATTTGCACTTCAAAAAAACACAAACATTAAATAGCTGTCCTTTCTTTGAAAAGGAGGACAACCCTTTCAGATTTGAATAGACAACAAGGATGTTAAATGTACTGGTACCAATCAATTTTTGCTGGTAAACAAGGTTATTATTGTTGTTTATAAAAGACGACAACATGTTCAACAAAACTGCCTTCTAAATTCCTGTTGTTTATGCTCCCAGATGTTGTGGACTATGCTGGATTTGCACAAACATAAAGACCCTAGGTTGAGACTTTTATATGGTAAGTACAAAAAACAGATTCATATTTCAGAAATAAATGTGAGCTTTCAGATGTATTAAACAAGAGCCCTGACACCTTGTAAACTGAACATATCTGATACATAACCGATGAATAATATTGTGAGCTTAAAACACTATACCAGTTTTCAAGTCAAGGCATACTTTCCAAAGCAAACTCTTACATTGTAAAAGCTCTCTCACACAGCTGTTAAAAGGCTTACTTCTGAAAACCCTCAAAGAGAATCACTGACTTATGTAAGGGCTAGTGGTGCCTATATGATTAGTAAGGTAAGTCTGAACTTCTGCTTCCGCATATAAGGCTGAAGAGTAAGCTCTGAAGGAATCTTTCGTTGCTGTAATCAAATTTGTTATCATTGTTCAGTAGATATTTTTTCCAGGAAAATACAGGACCATCCTAAAGACCTACCTACTTATTTTAAGGAACTTGTCTATTTGGGGCATCCTTTTGTATGCAAAGTTACAAGCACGTTCTTTTAGCTACTTAAGTGCACAGACATGTGAACAATTATCATGTAGGTAAGCATTCAGGTAGACTGTTGTACGATTATACTCAAAAAATGGGAGCTACAGGTCCTTTCCAAAACTTTCTTCAGAGAGATATCTCTGTGGCAGTGGCCACGTAAATGAAGGAAAATCATCAGCCGAACACCTCTAACCAAGGGACCCAAGTCTGAAAACATCTGTTAAAAAAGTAATCATAGGTGAAAAAAGGAGTATCCATTAATTCTTTCCAACCATCACTCAAAGATAAGAACAGTTCACCTAGTTGATCTTCCAATTATTTGAGATTACTCCCCACCACCTAAACAAGTATATAAGTGAGAGGGGAACAAAACTCTCAACACTAACTAGCTATAGTCTAATCGTGCAACCTGGGATCACATAGCCTGTTGATCCCATGACTTAAACCAAAGCCCAAGACTAGAACTCAGTCTGAATCACGTTTGTCTTCATATGCTCATGCATCCACTTCAGTCAAAGGTATGCACACAGAGTGGAGGGCAGGATCTAGCCACTTGTTTTGTGGTGCCTCCCTTTCCCAACATTTATAAAGAAGCCCCTACAAACTGAATCAGCTTACAACTTCTGGAAGGATCACAGATGTTTTCAAGAGTTTTGTTCCAGACATTACCACAAATCAAAATGTAGTTTGTTGAAAATTCCCCATCCACCTCCAGGGAAATAACATGAACCATCAGCACAGGCAAGTATGTGAATCCTATTCAACATCTCTGTTGTGTGGTACCACACAGACGTCTTTTCACAATAGAACAAGTTGCTATGGGACTCCCAAACTACAGCTGCCCTACTGCTATTTGAATGTTAAATTACACTCATTTCCTTCTTGGTTAAACCCACCTTCACTTTATCACTTCAAACCACTGGCTCAGCAATGAAATCAGATTTTCAGCATCCACTCTAAATTCAAATTTAGCATAATTCATTATCCTCTTTCATTATTACATACATTAATCAACTGGGGACTTCTAGTCCTACGTGCAAGAATATAACAGAATATCAAGTTATATCACAGTAAAATTATGGTCATTTTGATCAGGAATTGCCAGCAGTAAGAAGTATATACTCTAGCAAAAGGGAAAGTGATTTTCACTTGGCATAAGGAATCTCAAGGGGACAGTTCAATTGCGTGACTGTGATGTCAGTGTTTAAATGCTGAAAATCAAGCAGTACAACCAACCATCTGTGTCTTTGAAAGTGCCAAAATCAGCGAGCTGTATGCCAGATCCTAACTTGCACTAGAATGTGACCACTGTCTTCCCTTATAGCCAAACTGAATATTTTTAACTAAAACCATTTTAATGGGGTATATTCTATTACAGATATCAGTATGAAATAGCATACATGTGAAATTATACTATGTGGTGAAAGTGTAGGACTCCAGTTCACTATAATTGAGAGTCCCATACTATAATCAGGATAACCCTACTGAATAAACAGACCGTTAGAGGTTTATCAGGAATGCAAACTGTGCATATAAGTAGCCAAGAGGAGAAGGGGGGAGGTTATGACACAGTACATGTCTTCTCATAACTAGGGGATAGTGCTTAGATAGTGTTTATATGTAGCCTTAACAGGATCCATAGATAATGGAAACATAAAAACTGCTATTTAGGTTGCCAGTCACCATAGCACTTAATACCTCGCTAGGTATAGTGCTGAATAGCAAGGCATAATCTAGAAGTAGCTTTAAACTAAAGCCCAGGTAGCTCTGAACACAGCTCTGTTTGAAAGCATAATGTGCTTTCCATAGGGTCTGTCCGTATCACTGAGCTACGTGGGTATAGTTGAAAACAGAAGTGTACAACAAATTTGAAAAATAGACATCTGCTTTTAATTTGAACTTTTTCTCCCCTCCCCAACCCACAAATAAACACTAGTCAATAAGCAGCATTCCTTTTATACTGCAAACAAAACTTGTAGAGAGCACTAAAATTCAACGTGACAGATTCAGAACATATGGTGCCAGCAAGTCAAGCAACAGGGCTAAAAGGCAGCACAACGCAACAGGGAGACAGAAGCTGTAAGCTGCAACTGTAATCAAGTGAACCCATATAGCATGAGGTCCAAGCCTGGTTCTGATGACTTCCATCACATCCCAAACCACAAGCCAAGAAAAACATTACATCGAGAGGACAGTCTGAGACATCTCAAGATAAAGAAAATACAAGGCTGACTGCACAAGAACAATGCAATTGTCAAACTTTGTCATCAACCTAATCAAAGCAGGCAAAGCAGCAAGCAAAAAAAAAACATTTTACCTTTTTAAGGAAAAATTTCTGTAACTTCTTGTGAGGCAGCTTTATCATCTTTTTTGTCAGCATTCAGAATCACAGTGCAGGTCAGACACCGCAAGCCCTTGAGCCATTCTGCAAGGGTTCGACACCTTTCCTCTTCTCTATTAACTCACTGCAGCCAGCTTAGCTCAACGCGTCAGCAGACGCCAGCCCAGCCCAGCAGCAGATTAAGAAAAGAGCTAGGCTGGATCTAATCTTTGACTCAAATCAGGAGCTGTACACAGACACCCTAGCTCCAGCAGAAGCCAGGCTGTGCTGGCAGCACAAGGAGGAAGGAAACAGGTACCAAGTCTGCAGATTTTCTGGGAAGAAAGGCAAAAGTTACAAAATATGCTCATCCAGTGGCAAAAATTTACAGAAAAACAAGAGAGGCATTGAGGAGCTCGGCATCTGGCTGATCCTTTCAGACCCTGTGCTGGAGAAGAAAAGAGCTCAACATGCAGGACCGCGAATCCTACCCAGCGCTGCCGGCGCTTTGCCACCGCACACCTGCGAGTTGTGCACTGCCTGTGACTCAGCCCAGCGCAGGAAGAGCCTGTCATTTGTTTGCTTTACAGCACTTGGAGATTGATTTTCTTGGAATGATTTTTAGACAACCTGTACAAAGAGGACTACAGGCAAAGGTGTTATATACAGGTACATGCAGAGGTATTTATAGAGTATACAAATACCAGGTCTGATTCAATACCGTAGGAACCAGAGACCACAGGCATTGCTGCTTCCCCTTTGGGAACCTGCCAACAAAGTTCAGCTCCAGATTTGGACGCTGTGGGCTCACCAATGATGCTGCACCACCTGGGTCAGTGGTACCCTAAACCAGCAGGGCGCTGTGGGACAGCCTGATTTGAAACTCAGTGTCCACTTCCAGTTATGCTGATGGGACAATCCCCATATTTAATAACTGAGAATACACTGAAACAAGTAGTTGAATCAGTTTAAAATAACTATTCCTCCATCTAGCCTGATCAAGCTGCCTCCCTGACCAGTACTATCTCCTCTGAAGTACTCTATGGGGGAGTGAAACCTTTTCATGCTGCATAATGACATTAAAATATTAGACCCTCTAGCAAGGGCCTATATCCCTGAGCATCATCATTAGATAGAGCTGTAAGCCAATATAGCCAAGAAGAGCAGAAGTGCATGCCGTAGCACAAATATAGAATCACAGAATGGTTCGGGTTGGAAGGGACCTTAAAGACCATCTAATTCCAACCCCCCCACCATGGGCAGGGACAGCTTCCACTACAGCAGGTAGCACAAAACCCCAATCAATTTGACCTTAAACAACTGATCATGAGAAAACACGCAGACCCAGAATAATCACCAAGATAAGCCAACAGCTGAAGGTGAGTGAGCACAATCTGATGAAAGCAGCATTTAGAAGATAACGTGGCTATCAATGCTCAGCCTGATGTTGGAGAGCCACGCAGGTAAGTTTTGAGTAGCACCCTGCACCAGGACCATTCCCATAAAGAGAAAGCCAAGGAGAAGAATCCAGGTCCCTCTTTAACAAATAGGACTGAGCAGTAAAACAGTGGCTATTTTTCTGGTGTGTGATATGCATGGTACCTTTGGGTTTAATTTTGATAAAAAGAAGAACGGAGCATTTCCTAGGAAAGCCTCATTATGCTTTGTATAAAGCAGAGAAGAGTCCAAAATGCCTGTAGAAACAATGCAGAGCAAACACCATGAAAACTGTCCACATACACAGCAGGAATATAAATTGGTACTAGAGTTCCAATTTAGAATGGAATTAAGTTCCAAATTAAATTGGAAATCTAGTACCTTTCTCCCTAGTTTCTCCTATAAAATGCTACTTTTTTTTTTTGAAACTTGGAGTCCTTCAACATATATATATCTATTTAAATTTGCAACCTCTGGGTATGTATTACCAAGAATGTTACTTTTAGTTTCAAACATCTACAATTCTCCAGAGTTTACATCAATTCTTAATATCTTGGCTTTCACCTGAAAGCTTACTACAGTCAAATAGCATTGGCTTAAAATTCCAGTTCTCCATAGAGCAACTATTTACCTGTACTTTTATTTTTGCACTCATGTCCATAAAGGTTGTGAGGTTTTCCTCAATATATATACATGCACACATTAGAATACTTTAAAGAGACTTCATAAAAATAATTCAAAGAAAGAAAGCTGCCTTCCTTTGAGATAAGGTGTCATCATCCCAGCATCTAGAATTAGCCAGTTCTTCAAAGAGTGCATCTCAAACTAAACAATTAGGTTTAAGCTGGAAATACCATAACAGTATTTTTTACCTAATGCATAACCAGTTTTCAGAAAATAGCTGCATTAGAGAGAAGGTAAAGGTAGAATCTCATCTATAATTCTGAATTTCTTGCTTCTTCTTAATGAAAAAGCCACACTGAGGAGCACAGATACATACAAATTAAACTAACAAATAATGCTGTGTCTGAGTATGTTCTGAATTCTCCTGTAGTTACTACAGTATATAATTTCTTTTTATTAAATGTGATGGTCTGACCCAACACACAGTCTCATCTTATCCACAATCATTTCAGCTAGATGTATCACTTAATAAACAAACAAGATCTCCAAATCCCATGTACATAACATCTTTACATGCAGGCACTGCTGCGTGCCCTTTTGAGTCTGTGTGCTGTTTTATGTTACGGAGCCTCTATACAAGCAGTTTAAGTGAAAGATGCTTTATTCACTGATGAAAGCTTACCTCATCTTTCTGAAATAACCAGGGTAAGAAACACCTTTTAGTAAAGTGCTTTTTCATCTTCGTTGACGAGCTACACAGCTCTTAGCAGTCCTGCTCCCAACTGATCCTAGCTCCCATTAGAAAGACAGCATTTAGCACCCCAACAGAAGCCAGCTAGCTATAAGCAAAGTTTGCAAGACTGAGGAAGGAAAAAATGTATTCCACAGTTCTATTTAGTTTAGAATATAGAACATCCAGTACAGTTTTTAATATAAGCAACAAATATAGCTCAGATTTTACTGAAAGTGTAGTGTTACTCTGGACTGGAACCAAGGGTAGAGAGGTAGATGGTGCTAAAGATATTTTCTGTCCCTATTTTTAAAGTTACCCTTCTACATACCTTTGTAACTCAAACCTGAAAAGACAAAACATCTTACTGTTTTAGCTCAAAGTAGTACAAATGAAGTGTGAGGAAAGAGAAAATTGGAAAAAAAGTATGCAAATTATTTTATCAATATTTCTAACTAAATGTCAACCCCTGTAGTGGAAAGTCATCCATTTTTAACCTTGTCCTATTTTGATTCAAATTCACAAAATGTCAGGAGAATTGGTTAATACAAGCCTGTTTCTTCCCTGGCTCGCTCATCCCTTACAAATCAATTAATAAACACTGGATTGAGTTCGAAAATATTTGTGTTTAGAAATGGGTAGCATGACAGCTATGGCCATACATGCTGCCACTGGCGTCAAAAGGTCTTCCCTCATGGTGCTATTGATCCACATGCTCAAAACAACAAAACTAGAGCTTTTGTCACATTTCCCCCCTCAATTTTTTAAGGTCAATACACAGAAAGAGGTGAATTCTTTCCTTTATGGGGAAAAAAAATAAAGATTCTTACCCTCAGGACAACTGGCTAGTATAAATCTGTTCAAGATAATGGAAGTTGCACAGCAAATGAACTGCTGATGTTGTTATCTTACCAATGATTGCTAGATTAGAGCAAGTAGGGTGCCAGCATGACTGTTTTCAGGCTTTTTGAAACAGGCATTTAAAAACATAGACTGACTATATTTGACCTGGAAGATTTCATTGCAGGAACTTTTTTCAGTTCCCACTTCTCAAAAAATCTTGAAGTATGACATTCTTCCCTTTTCCTTCCTCTGCCCTGAGGCCTTAATTCCAGTTCCTCCAGAGCCACCCTGAGGGAGCAATGAGGAAGCAGAAGCAGCAGACACCACCTGTGTTCTGGGTAGCACTACACACCTGGTAGCAAATCAAGTGTTAACTTTGAAAAGCAGAGCTCCTCTCAACCCCCAAAGTAACTGGTGCTAGATCCACAGTGTTTGGGGCTTGGTAGTGCCTGTTACAGGCAAAAGCATTCAGATATGATTTTTCCCCCATTGTTCTAACCAGCATGCATCACTACCTGACAGATCCTGCTCAAGTCTCTGAAACAGCTCTCAAGCAAGCCGCCTTCCCCTCGTACATTCCCAGTTTCTTGAGTGTCCAATATGGACTGCAGTTTTGTACACAATAGAAGAAATGAAGAAAGAGTGGGTCCCACAGAAGGAGCTCCTGTCTCCCTACTGCCCTACGGATCCAGGGGTAACCTTTTGGGATGTTCTCAGTCAAGAAATTTTGGGCCCCTCGCTACAAGAAGGACATGGAGGTGCTCGAGTGAGTCCAGAGAAGGGCAACAAAGCTGGTGAGGGGTCTGGAGAACAAGTCTTATGAGGAGCGGCTGAGGGAGCTGGGATTGTTCAGCCTGGAGAAGAGGAGGCTCAGGGGAGACCTTATCGCTCTCTACAGGTACCTTAAAGGAGGCTGTAGCGAGGTGGGGGCTGGTCTGTTCTCCCACATGCCTGGTGACAGGACGAGGGGGAATGGGCTGAAGTTGCGCCAGGGGAGGTTTAGGTTGGATATTAGGAAGAACTTCTTTACTGAAAGGGTTGTTAGACATTGGAATGGGCTGCCCAGGGAGGTGGTTGAGTCACCATCCCTGGAGGTCTTTAAAAGACGTTTAGATGTTGAGCTTAGTGATATGGTTTAGTGGAGGTCTTGTTAGTGTTAGGGCAGAGGTTGGACTCGGTGATCTTGGAGGTCTCTTCCAACCTAGACGATTCTGTGATTCTGTGAAATAGCTGCATGATCTTCACACCCAGAAGAGTTAACTTTGCAAGTAAAAAGAAAAAGCAGCATAGCCTGTAGAACTTCTAGATGAAGTTTTGTGCAGTGAAATGAAAACAACTTCTTAAAAAGGAGGAGAAACATATTTCTTGAAATTTCTTATACTCAAAAGCTTATGGAATCATGGTCAAGGTTTTAAGGGTTTTATTCTGCCTTCAAAAGAAAAAAAGAAATAATGACAGTAATTTAGCCCAAAATGAGTGCGTTGAAAGCACCTAGTGCAAGGGGACACCACAAAATGCTCAGAAATACAAGGTTAAACCACGACCTTACCGTAGGCACACTGGTTCTGACCTCAGACACAAAGCTTGGCACAAAGGTATCTCCTTTCAAATTCAAGTTTTAGGTATAAGTTGTACCATGTCATCTGGAAGGGATTGCAGGTGGAAAAATAGGGAAAAAGGGAAGCCTTCAAAAAATGTTTTTCATTAAGTCCTTCTGAACACAAATAAATGCAAAAAAAAAAAGCAAAACTTCTGCAGAAGGTATAACTGATCACTCAGTTCTGGCTGCAAACTGGAACTGCATAGGGTTTCTATGCTCTGAGATGTTTTTTCATGTGTTTGTGGCAGACATAATATAGAGACAAATCTGGAATATGCCCTGTCAGTAAGTTGTTGTTGGGCTACAAACTCTAACACTTCCAGCACCTGTAGAAAGTCAGATTTTGACCACATTTTTCAGCTTCTCCTGACTTTCACAGTAGGCAGAATAGATCCAAGTGAATAATCCAAGTGCTTAAATTGGTATGAGAGTAGGTTAGCTTTTATACCATATACTGTTCTTACTACAATAATCACTGTAAGGATTAATTCACACTGTAAATTAATTCCTTATCATGAAATGGGAAAGCCTATTGCCAACAGTAAATGCCTTATATATTCTGACTTGCATCTCAGCACGTATTTAGTTATTAGCACCTTGAGTACTGTGTTCAGTTTTGGGCCCCTCGCTACAGGAAGGACATGGACGTGCTCGAGCGAGTCCAGAGAAGGGCGACCAAGCTGGTGAGGGGTCTGGAGAACAAGTCTTACGAGGAGCGGCTGAGGGAGCTGGGCTTGTTCAGCCTGGAGAAGAGGAGGCTCAGGGGCGACCTTATCGCTCTCTACAGTTACCTTAAAGGAGGCTGTAGAGAGGTGGGGGTTGGTCTGTTCTCCTACGTGCCTGGTGACAAGACGAGGGGGAATGGGCTAAAGTTGCGACAGGGGAGTTTTAGGTTGGATGTTAGGAAGTACTTCTTTACCGAAAGGGTTATTAAGCATTGGAACGGGCTGCCCAGGGAGGTGGTGGAGTCACCATCCCTGGAGGTCTTTAAAAGACGTTTAGATGTAGAGCTTAGCGATATGGTTTAGTGGAGTACTTAGTGTTAGGTCGAAGGTTGGACTCGATCTTGAGGTCTCTTCCAACTTAGAAACCTGTGATACTGTGATACTGTGTAGTGTGTTCTAACAAGCATTTACTTCTTGTACATCTTTTTGGACAGCCTAGTTACTCTAAGAATACAGATGATCTAAACGCAGACTTTTTCAGAGCTACAGTAACAATTTATTCTATCCATGACCTTTATGCCTTGGTCATAGCTATAGAGCACATCAAAACAGATAATTAATGCATAGTCTTGGCCATAGACTTCAGAAAAGAGCAAGAACCCACACCTGGAAATACGTCACATCTTCCCTTCAGGAAAAAAAAATCATACTTAATTCTATTCTCTTCATTTATTAGTCCATCTGAATCTACCTATAATTCAATGTTACAAGCAATTTTTGCACACTTCGGACACCTGTATAGAAAACAAGAAAGTTTTAAACTGCCTCTAATTTGGTGATTTTCACTGATCAGTACATACTCAACAGAACAAAGAAAAACAGAACTGCCTCTTATTTTTTTTCCACACCTTTAACAAAAGGGATCTAATATTCTTCCCATTTTCTCATACAAATTCCTGTCCATTCCTCTAATCATATTCACTACCTGTTTGGTCTCAAAAATCACGTTCCACTAGATTTCTCAAAGGTGAAATTAGGGGAACTGAGCACAGGATTTCAAACGAGGAGAAACCAGCACAGTGACACAGCTCTGCTGTTGTAGCCTAGTCGCTTCCTTCTGTCCCCAGTGGCTCCCATACAGTGTGCAAGCAGAAAGAGGGCTGCGAGGGGAATACCACTGTACTCCAGTCTGCGTTTTGCATCTCCCAAGAGCACTCACACCAACAGAAGAGCTGGCACAAGGCTGTACCTGCATACTGTTAACCATTTTAGAAGAGATTTCTAGAACTAATTAAGCAGCTGATATTTTAAGAGCTTTCTCTATTCACCCTCAGCACTCTTTCCTCTCCTGATTAAAAAAAGTCCTTATTCTTTCGTTTTGACATAACCTCAATGTACCAGAAATATGAACGCAGCATATGGTGTCGCAATGACAATGTACAAGTTCTTTGCCCAGATAAAAAAACATAGCCTTTGTTATCTCATTATCTCATGTAGGACAGCACAATTATACTGTTATAATTGTTATAAGTGATTTCAGTAGTGCATCACATCCTACAGTAAAACAAACCTTACCAAGCGAACAAAGTAGCCTGAAGAAACTGAATTTTCTAAATATTAACTTATTTCACAACTTCTCCTATTTGGTATCATTCCTCCTCTCCCCCGAAGAGGAACAAATCTCTGAAATTATAAAGGCAACAAGGACAAAGCAGCAGAAACACCATCATAGTGGATGATTCTGAAGTTATATTTAAAATATACAGTTAATACGAAGACTAGGAATAGAGCGATACAATAAGATGCAGTTTGATTTAGGTGACCTCAAGATCTGCTTGACTACAGATCAACTAATACAGGACTGTATTCACACTAAACAGCAAGAACCAGTCACGTTCAGCTGAAGGTGATAATTTTCAGATATCCAGTTTATTTAAATGTAAATTTGCTCTGTGTTTGCCTTTCAAAGTTTTTGGGCAGACAAGTACCCAAAGAACTACCGTTACAGAGCAAATGGGAGAGACCAGTCCATCTGCAATCCCTGGCCTTATGTAAAAAATCCTGCCCCTCTACAAACATATTTGCAAAATTAAGAATGGATTTGAAAACAGGATTTTGAAATCAATATTGATCAAGAGCAAACACATGTTAAGTTTGAAAAGAGAGAACAGGAGAACCATCTGTACAGTGTATTGCTAGCCAAGCTGTAGGATGCTTTACTTGCAAAACTATTAGCAGGAGCTATCATAACTTTGAGTTAAGCGACAGATTTTGTGTTTGGGCTGAGGTCACTCAGCTTGAACAAAACCAAAAATAAACCTCTGATGGTTCAGTGCAACACAGCATCACACCTTAAAGGGAAATAGTCATACTACAACAGTACAACCAAAGGGTTAAAAAGGGAAAAATCATGTATTTTAATAGATAATGCCAGAACTAGAGGAGGTATGGGCCATAGGTAACCAAAAAAAAAACCAAAAAAACATTGCAGTCCTGTGCTTTTTAGCAGCTTCTGAAAAAAATTCTAAACTGACCAGAGTTCCTCCTTTCACAGACCTAACAGATCAACCAAATACAGAGAATATTTAGAGCTGATGTGGGTTGAATAAAAATGATGGCAGATGTTTTTAATTATTTTTTAAAGTTAATGTTAGAAGAAACAGATCTGCTATATAAATTCCTGTCTAAGGTGAGCCATTTACTTTCGTCCACTTGCACCTACCTGAAGCCCTGGCTTGAGCTGCCTGTCCTGGCTCCTTGTGCCAGCTATTTGACTGACAGCGTTTCCTAAACTACTGGCTAATGTGATTCACTGAACCACAGGCAGCACTTTCAGGTTAGCTCTTATCATAGAAGAAGTGTTTAAATTGGCATTCAAATAAATGAAACAAGAAAAGACTGAAGAGCTACTCTGGTTTTCCCAATGCCGATCAGTTCTTAACTGACAAAATTGCGTGTTTTCTAAACAAGACAGACCTCTACTGTTGGATAAAGTTACTGCAAGCTCAACAACTACACTCAATTACCCCAGAACAATTTCATTGCTCTAGTTATAGGTTGCAGCCATGCACTGCGATTCAAGGCACTTGCAATTAAAGAGCAAGATAAATGCATATGCCACAAATACCAAAATGTGTCATTACAGCTCTGCTTTAGATTGGCCCAAACTGAGCTCTGTGACACTGTTATTAATGCATGCCACCCAGAAAGGTACAGTAACCCAAACAGCATTCAAACCCTGACAGATTTAAACTGATCACTGTACCCAAGCTACCCAGTGCCAGCCCTCCACTGTACCAGTCGCCGTAGCTTGCAGCACTGCCATATCCCTGCAAGTGCTTCCAGCACAGTCCTAGAGTTGGTGGGCTGTTTATTTTGTTAGTGAACAAGGAGCACTTCTCCTGCACCTTCCATTTAAATGGCAGACTAGTATTGAGAAAAAAAACAGAATGGATCTTTCCTTATCTATTATGCCAGAACAGGAGAGGAAATTTTTACATATATATATATACATATGCGCACTAAAATCCTGATCCTTAGAATAATTTAGGCTGAAAGCGACCTCTAGAGGTCACCTAGACCAACATCCTGAGCCAAGCAGAAACCACTCCCAAGTTAGACCGGGCTCTGACTGTATCCCGAAGTGGGATGATTATGGTCCGGGGAGCAGGATTTGGTAGATTTTAGAGGGGAGACTTCTTGTCTGTTTGTTTTTCAAACTTATCTGGGGTATGTCTGTGCAGAGAATTATGATGGAGTCCTGCTACAATAAAGTAAATAATTGTAGGTATATTTACTGTCTAGGAAGCACTCTGTTTTCTCCAGCACTTATACCACACGCAGTTCCTCAGTGTATAAGGATACACGATGCGTATCACACAAAGTAGTTTAAAACATGTACATACAAAACCTACTTGGGAACTCTGCTACAATCCATGCTATAGCTTAACTTCAAGGTCAGAAATAACTTCGTTGCCATACAGAAGTTTCACCCTGCTTTAGTGGTTTGTTTCAGCTCCCCAGGACCTGCTCTCCTATGTCGAGGACATAGGACATCCCAGCAAGCACTAACCAAAAGGCACAGAGCCACATTACTCTCAGTAGCACAAGCATCGTATCAATACCCAAAGGGTGACAGTAACATGACTGAGGCACTGCCATCACTAGAAGACACTAGGGGGATGGCTGCCTGTCTAGTATGATGTGGAAGTGCGTCTTTGATCACCATAACCCCACCATCCAGAGAAGGAAGTCACCACAAGCAGCAAGACACCACGCTTCCCAAAACATCAGGCTCCTGAGGACGCACTGCTCACTACAGCGGCACTTCTGCCAGCGGCCAGAAAGAGGAGCGAAGGCACACGCGAGCTGCCTGATGTCTGAACTGATAAATTCTCAGGCACCAAAAGCGTTGTGACATCTTAAAATTAAAGGAAGTTTTACTGAACTTGATAGGAGGAGCTTCAGAAGCCGACGGTGAGGCTGTGCAGCTACAGTGCAGCTTGAGTTGAGCCGCGCTAGATGTCAGTGTTGCCTGCAGGATGGCACGGCTGAAGCCAGCCAAGCACACGCTGAAGATGGGGATCTAGGAAGTGCTGCACAGTGTTTCCCTGTCATACAAATGGTGTGTTTGCACAGCACTGACAAAAATAAAACCTGCTTTTTGCTCTCACGGACACGTGCTGAGGAATAGCACGCTTTGTCCTTAAAGTGCATTCTCCCTGAGACCTGATCTAGTCTCATAACTAGATGAAAGCAAGGCTTAAACCCAAGTCAGTGTGTGGCTGCAAAAAAGCGCAGTCCAGTTTCTGTAGGAAAATGAAGTTGGCACACTTACATACTTATTTTTGGGGAACAACATTCCCAGAAAGAACAATAAATCAGATGTTCACCAAGAAGCAGAGCTGGCAAAGCCTGGTTTTGCACAGATTGATGGCTGCTGTCCCTCAGACTCCTGTCTGTCCGTTCCCCTGTTTGGGCAAGGACAGAAGCAGGCCAGGAAGCCTGCCTGCTAACTCAGATAGCCCTTCTGCTGTTTCTTCCCTTGGAAGGGCGCCATTCTCAGTCTCATCTCTACTCAGCTGCCGACTTAGCCAAAACTTCTGAGAACACTGATCCATCCAAGGTGTGACCCCCCTTTTTCAGGTCTGACTGAAGCTGGCCCCAATTACTGTTGGGGCTGCATTATCAGCACAATCCTAAGCATTGTGTTGTCTCCCTAGGAACATGCTGAAGGCTTATCAAGTGAAAACTTAGTGTTTAACACAGATTAAATTCAGAATCTATCAACTGCAGCATCCTTCAGCAACGAACTGCTGCATAATTGCTTGCTCACAGGCCATGCCATCTCAGCGTATGGGAGCTTCCAGTACAAGTCTGTAAATGAGAATTATTTTTGTCCCCATGGCAACAGACCACATATGGTCACACTGCAGTCAGAAGACGCGTCTGCCATTTATTTGCTTGCTTCAGCCTATCTAGTCCAGCACAATATAACAACGGAGCCAAAACAGTATGGGTTAGGCTTTTCAGACATTATGTGCTTGGCAGCTAAAGCTCATGCTGCCGTCCCCTAGCTGGTACTGAACCTACCATCCCACAAATGCAGAGACACTACAGCCAGCTACACAGCAGCACCTGGTAAGAGAGGCACGTTGTGTTCTCCAAAATTATTTTGGCACTCATTGTTCAAAAGTGTGCTATATTAAATCAACTTTAAGAGATACAGGGCATAGATCATATCCTGTCCCTGACACTCCAGCAGAATCACCTGAAATATTTATAATACAGGCACAGGACTGGATAGGCGACACTTTCCACACCACAGATGGAGGTATCCAACAGGTTTATTGGTTCAATGGTTCAACTGGCCTTTTCTTTTTTCCCCCTATGGATGCTTCCAGGTTTCGTGTTTTGCTAAAATACTCATTGGTTTTACTAAGAACATGTCTGAATCCGTCTCATCAGCCTTACATTAAAAAAAATAAATCTATTTTGTTTTATGGAAAAGTCCCATATACCAATCATAACAGGAAATCATAGCCCTGTGAAATTGTTACATCACAGCAACACATGATGAAAGTGGTTTTAAATCCAGTATCTCCCATGAGCACAGAAACCTCTGAGTCCCAGATTACTTTCACATTTAAGCTGCCTCAGAGTTATTCTTCAAATTAGCCAGAAAACAAGAACAAAGAATAACCAAAACAGATGCTTTAATACCATTGTATGCAGTTGGCACCATTTTCAGTCATTGAATACTTACACTAATTTGAACAGGCTGAACAGCATAGTGTCTCTTGCAGCAGAGAGCACTCAGCCCCTGAAATACACTCATCTGGGGAGTGAGTTATGCCCTTTCTTCATACAGAGAAGAAAGCTGATCCTGACTTCTTACATCCCTTTTTTTTTTAAATGACTATTAGAGAAGTCACAGAGGAAGCTCTCCTGCTTCCGCTTTAACAAATTTAGTCCAGTATTTATTTTGCAGTATATGAGATCAAAATATCTCAGAAACAAGAAGAAACAATTAAGTTGTTTCAGTCCTGAAGATCTGTTTATGACAATAACTTTGCATATGCAATGCACAGAGAGACTTGGATGCCCAGATCAGTTACCTGACTCTGTAGTACTCCTCCCAAATCTTGATTTCTTCTAACCTCATAAGGACAATTATTTTTGATCTGATGGGAAGAAAGATTTTTCCTCAAATCTACCTGTAAAGCCCTAGGCTCTCAGGCAGGACTGTTGTCTTCAGACAGAGGACAGCAGTATCTCTCCCTTTAAGCTGCAGAACAGTGTTCAGCCACATGCTTTGTAAGGAAGTCAACTATTCAGGCCCAGAGAAACTCCCCTGTCCAGCTACTGAAAAGCTGGAGTGTTTTTGTTGTCCTTCTCTCTCCTGCCAAACAGACTATAAGCAAGGAGATTCACCCTGAAATGCCACAGGAGGCATCCAGCACCCATATTCTCTGCTGCAGTACAGTGAACAGGATTTGCAAGTGCTCACCATACTCCAGAAAGTCTTTAATTAACACAAAGGAACACCCTAATCTGGGTTAGATCTACTCTTCAAAATGGCACAAGCCATTATACCCAGACAGCTAGGGAAAACAGTCTACACTGCTGCTCCTGCAGCCGGCATCTGCCTTGTGCAACGTTTATGGTGCCATTAAACATTTCCCTGAGCTGTCAGCTCACACATGACTGCTGCACTGCTTGCAGAGAAGTTCCTCCAACTGTTCACATGTGAACCATGTCTACGTTAAAGGAGAATGAAAGGGGCAGGAGGGGTAAGCAAGGGAAAGCAGTACTTTGATGGCCCATTCCTCCCACAGAACCAGGCACTGATCTTGCTCCAGCTGTACCACTGGGATACTGTGCCTCTGCTCAGCAAAAAGGATCAGAAGTTCTGCTCAAGTTAGCCTGCGTAAGTGTCCTGTAAACATTTGCTCTGCATATTTCCTGTTGGCCAGTCTGATTTAGAAAGCCAGCTATGCCTTTACTTATATCAGCAAAGCTGAGGGCTAAAACCTTCAGCAAGAATGAGGATTACTGTGCCAGAAATAAATTATGTTTAAGGAGATTCAGTAGATTGTCATAGCTGAACAAGCTCTCTCCCTTAACAGCTAAAAAAATTGACTTGGGTACTCCAGAAGTACCTTGACTTCATATTCATAACTGTGTCGTAAGCAAAAGCCTATTAGAAAGGAGGCTCAGAAGTGTTCACTGATATTTACAGCTGTTTAGGTCACCAAATAGTAACATTCTTGTCTTCCTTTTGCTGTCAGAAGTATGCTTGCAATGCACTTTTAAAGGCCACGAAGATACCAATCTAAATACCATGATGCAGTTGTAATGTCTTGAAGGCAAACAAAAAAAATTAAGTAGAAATATTTAGAGAAGATATACTACCTATGGGCCTTTACAAGCAAATAAGAGTACAGAATAAATACAGAAAACATTTCTGTTTAAGCCTACTTCAACTCATTCTGCAATAGCCAGAAGGATCTTCAGCTCCAGCCAGAGGGGATGGATTTCCCAAGAAAACATCCTGTGGCTGCCCTCTTAACACTACCATGCAAGATCCACCACAGTCCCAACATCAGACCTGGCAAACTAATCAATTTTAGACAGTCTAAGTCAAATCCAAATCATTGTAGACACATAGCAGGCACTGCCCACGGCTCTAGGTTTTCCCAAAAGTGAATACTGCAAAGATGAAACATTCCACAGGCAATAGAAGCAATGCAAATGCCATGCCTATCTATTCTGTGCTTGTAACCACAGCACAGTGTACAAACACTTAACTGGCAGATATAACCAAATATAACTAAACTACCAGAAAAGCTAAAGATTAAAAATCTCAGGTCCCTAAGTATACTGCCAGCCCACTAAATTTGGAATTGAATGCAAATGTCAGGTTTATTGAAGAGCCTTGGTCAAATTGTCTTGTTTTCTCCCAAAGCTGACATGACAAATGATAGTGCTTTAAAGACAACTATTAGAAGAAAGAATAGAAGAACGTGGTAAAAGCATGCAGGAACAAGAATAATTTCCTACTGCTCTATGCAGTCACAACAGTGAATCATCAGCCAGTTAAACAGTTAATCTATATGGAAGCTGAACTTAAATTTCTTCTTTTCCAATTCAGATATTCTAGCAAGTTTTCTATTCCTCACCACAGTTGCAGCTTAAAATATTCAATTTTGTTTTAAATGCTACATTTACAGAAGTGTTTACTGCAGAACTGAAGTATTAGGGAAGTCAAAGTGAGGGTCCAGGAGTCACAGTGTTTGAGTGACTCCCAGCTGGTCTCCATGAGGTCACCTGCTTGTCTGCCTAAAAGGCAGATAGTTCTCAAATTTCTGCTTCAAACACAGAGACACTGCATAGTTCCAGGAAGGGGAGCTAGATTCTGCCTAGTTTCTTCATCAACAGGATTACGTCAGCTTTAGCTAGACATCGCAGCCTCCAGGGTTTTCAAATTCTGTGATGAGTATGAAGGAAACAAAAAAAAAGCACATTTTTCACTTGCAAACTGAGTATATACACATTAGTCTTGGGCATTTTTTGTTATTAAATATTCTTTTTAGTGCGGTTACTTCAAGGTTGACTATTCATAAACAGTATGTACACCAACCCTCCCAGCACCAGTTATTTATTCAAAAGCTGGCTCTGGGGACCAAAGAGGTGTGCAAGTCTGCCAGCTTACACACAGCATGACAAACCATATTTCAGGAAAATGACTCAGTAAGTTCAAAATGTTTTACACATTTAATTAAGCCTTACACTAACTCCAGTTGGCAAGCATGAGTATGAATCATGGAAGCTAGATCACAGGAGCAGCTCAGAGCAACACATGAACTTAAATGCTTACTCCGGGAGCTGAATAATTACTACAGCATGAATCCAAGAGGAAACATTCTGTTTCATAGGCAATACACTATGAATAGGAAGAAAGGGGGAAAAAACATAACTAAGCACAGATGCTGACCAACCAATACTAGTATGGGCATTAACATCAAGCCCTCTTACAATCCTCAGCATGTCATCAACTGAAGCTGGAGCACACATCCTCTGCTCTCATTTTAGTCTTCCACAAAAACTGCATCCAAGAATGGATGGCTCACCTAGCCCAAAGACTAATAGGAAGAGACAGTGGTAATGACATTAGCATGAAGTTGTTCATAGTTGTGTATGTCATTTACTTTACTCAATAGTTACGCTTATTATGTGACACTCTTTTGAATAATGTAAGACACTGCAGTATCCTGAGCTTCTTGACTTAAGTAGTATATGCCCTAAAATGCAATATTGATCTGAAGAGGAGATCTGCTGCTGCTAGCAGAAGAGATCAAGCTTATACAATGTAATCCCGGTGCTAAAATAAAATACGTTATACAGATACCTATATATTTTCCTGTTGTTCACAGGTTACCCATCCACAAGACTTGTGACAATTCACTGAACTAAATAAGATGACTGAGAAGAGACTTTTAATATCTGAAGACCCAGAAGACCACGTAAAAATGTGCAACAGGTGTCTAGTTTAGAACGATCCACAACACACCCATAACAGAGCTATAAATCACTTCCCACGATAACAACCTATAAAATTTGAGACCAACAGCAAATTAAAAAGACAGACCACCAGATTGTTGCAGGGAAATGGAAGTGTAATCATTGTCCTTTGCTCCCTTCCACCATTTTATAAGTAGATTGCAATGAAGTAATAAGTTACCCTATAATACTAGCACTACTTATGTATCCTCTCTATCATTGCTGTGCTGATCTGCACAGCAGTTTCCCCAGTCAATATGGGGCCCACAAGATCAAGGGCACCACTGAATGTCAAAGAGGCAAACAAACACCTCCTCTTGCTTCTTGCTCCCACTCAAGTTATGAGGGTGGCACAGCAAAGGCAGCATTAACACCTTGCTAGTCCTAAAGAAGACAGCACTAAACATTTGTTGCATTGTTCCCATTACTTTTCCATGACACTGGTAATAGGACTGCTACCCAAAATATCAAAACAGTGATGGAAGCAACAGGAAGGCTACAGCAATGCCGTGTCCTTCCTCCCAGTGTAAAAATTAAAAAAAGGGTGATTGGGAAAGAGGCAAGCAGCTCTACATATTTTGCCCTAGTAAACAAGTTTTACATCAGCAAAAACTGTCAAGGTCTTTTACTCGCACCAGGGAACAATGGTGTGCATTGCTGCTAGCACTGACCAGAACCACCCAATTTAAGAGACTAGTGTCTTCTTTCATGGTCTTCCATAACAACAGCTCAAAAATTCAGCATGCTCAAAAGACCTGCTACTGATATCACTACCTTCTGCACTGCTTTTATGTTGTCCAGCCATGGCTCTAGCATCTTTTCAGTTTCCACCACTCAGCTGGGATCAAAGCTTCGTATTACACAGCTTTCCTCAAGGTGATATCACAACCCTCTTCCCCTACCATCACAGCCCACTCAGAAGAGTTTAGTTTATTCCAGAGACTAGACATTTCTTATCTATTTGATAAGATCTCCAGAGCAAAGGCTTATCTCCTCCTCTCTCCCAAAATACCCCATGCCCTATGTAGGATGTGTTCTGTGCCTCTAGCGCAAGTCTGCAGCAACCCTACCAAATTTAAAGAAAATGGGTACTCTTTCAGCTTTCACCTAGAAGTTAACAGCATTACACATACCATGCTTAAGTATTCAGCTTTGATATCTTCCATTGTTAGGGACAGAATAATCATAGAAAATAATGTCATTTGTGATGGAGAGTTCCTTCTTGCACCACCAAACCCACCTCAGGGCAACTCAGCTTACCTGGCACCTAGCCCTGCTGGGGTGGCACCCCCAGGGCCAAGGAACACTGGCCACTTTTAGACCAAGCTGCACGTTGACAAGTAGGCCAGACCAAGGAAGATGCCCCAGGGAAGCTTCTCTTCAAACTCCTTCAGCCTACCTCTGCCGCCAACTCCTCTGCAGGGCTGTGGCAGGACAGGCTCTGAACAAAAACCAGGCTGCGGAGGCCCGCTGTGTCCAGTGCAGCCAGCAATGCTGCCACTGGGAGGATGAGGAGTACTAAGCGCTAAGCTTTGTTTTTAGGAACAGAAAGTAGCCTTCCTTCTCCCATTGCTCTCCTTCTAAGGAGCTTTCCAGCATTATTTGAAAGGAGGTGAAGAGACCAGACATTTCAAATACATTCTTTTTAGTTAAAAGGATATAAAACCACTCTTAGTATTACCTCTCTATTCAGCTAGACATGGTGCTCAAGGTAGATTTCAAGACCACAACTGAAGCACATCAAGCAGGGCACTCTGCACCTTTAACTACCTGTGCTGTAACACAGCCCTCAGACACCCTGCAGCTGCTGTAATAGATACCTGTACAAGAGGTCTCTCTCAAAATTTGATTTTTTTTGGTAGAAGAAATATGTGAGACAACATACATTAAAAAAGCATATTAGTGCTTAACAGGAAGCAATCCAGTCACATTAAATAAGGCACATTCCTGGAAATGAGATTGTCTTTTTTTTTTTAAACAGTAATGTATTACTCATTGTTATTTTTATTTTCTTGTGTAAGAGGTACTATTAAATATTTCAGGTTCATCTCCTCACTGCAGATGAGAACTGAGAAACAGACTAAAAAGAATAAAAAGAAGAAAGTTTTAGCTTGGTAAATGTTGAGGATTCCCCCCCTGCTTCCAGATCACTAGAAGTGAGAGCCATGATTGCTGCAGCATACGAAAGGACCAGGCTATCTATTCAGGTTTGTAAACATGAATAAGCATACTTTAATGCCATGTTTAAACCTCAAGGCACCACAAATGACAAAAGACATCAATAAAAAAGGTAGAGTATTTTAATCATCCATCAAACATGCAACTGCTCATTAGCACACAGAATGCTCTGCTTCCACCCCCCACCTCTTTCTTTTCAGATTGGTGACAGAAAGAATCCTACACCAGACTCAAAGAACCCGGTAATCAGTCTGCTAATTACTGACTTCACACAAACAGCAATTAAAAAGGGAAGAAAGCAGCTACAAAACAGAAACAATAATAGTGAAATAACCATCAGGAAATCCAAGCCCACTCCAAATGACACAGATCTGAACAGGGTTAGAATCTGCAATTCACTAAGCTCCTTCCACACATCCAGAATAGAAGTACTTATAAAACTTCTGATTTTAACTTCATGTAACTACTAAGAGGTCATTTGATTATTTTACCTACTTTAAGCAACTTAGATATGAAAAACTGTGTACAGATACTGAATCTGTTTTGAATACCTCAGAATTTGCAGTTAACTTCACACAGGCAATGCTGTAAGAACACCCACCTGCAACCCTAGACGTCAAATCTTTATATTCCAGCTCCACACTTCTCTGGGGTGGATATAACCCTCCATCCTCCATAGAGGTGTTTATACAACGTGAATTTCCTGACACCTGTTACAAATAACTGGCCAAATGATATAAAACGTCTACTTGTTTTAAGTATCCAGGTGCTCAAAGAACACTTTTTTCCCTTAATTTCCAAAGCATGTTCAGAGCAACCACACAGTACAGATTTCACTTGCCGCTAACGTCCAACATGATATAACTCTTGTGAAATTCCAAGAGTAACATACACATGCAAGTACTGACTACAAGCCCTTTAAACTTGCACAAGTTCTGGGTTTGACTCATTTCATCAAATGCAGCCAGACAAGTTAGTTACCCATGGCTCCCCTTCCAGTCAAGAGGGAAAACTAGGCATGTCCTCAAATAAACTGTACCCTAAACCATGTAAGTACTTAGAAACAGCAGCTTATTTTTTTACACCTACAATGACAACAGGATAATTCTGTGTCTAACACATCCCTTTGAGAATATATTTTAGTCAGAGTTGGTGGAGCTACCTTCTGACTTTCCTCATCGCATCTCTGAAATAAAGTAGTTAGAGGACAACTTTTTCTTCCAGATCAGCAGTGTTTGTCTTGCTTCATTCATTCTTTGCCATATCACTTTTTCTTTGGGGAAAATTATTCACAAACCTTCGAAATAGCTAAAAGAATATACAGGTTAGGAGTGGAGGTAAAGAAGAGTATTCAGGGGAAGAAATGGTATTTCAACATGTTTTTAATTAGAGCAAGCAGTAGTCAGCAAGAACATTAGAGGAAAAGAAAAAATTTACTTTTTCAGTTCACTCTAATGAAGAATAATGGACTTCTTCACCCTACAGCTATGTGTAAAATTGTAGTTTTTGTTTTTTAAAGTGGAAACAAAGAAAGCACCGCAGCTCTCTAGGAGGTACCATACTCATCACAGAAAGTTTATCCTTGACTCCAGGGACTCATCTTTCCTGATGACACAAGTTGCTCACAGCTAGCACACACACTTGGGCAGGTAGCTGCCATTATGGAACAGGTTCATTTTCATGAGGGAATAGTTTTCCCACAGATTTTTTTTTTTTAAAGCTAATAATCCTTGTTCAAAACCAAGCATCCTAACTCAAGTGTTTTTACAACTTGCATACAGTTTTAGGATTTCTTTTCCCCATTCAGCATGACATTTGCTCATTGACAACTACTACTATGGTCCAGTCTGCAAAAATAATTTTAAAACCTTTAGAATACAAATATTGCTACATACTGAGTGCCTACCTGGTTATTTGAATCAGAGTTGAGATTGTTTTGGTATCCACTTTGGAGTAAAAAAAATGTGGGGGAGGACCTCACACACAAAATTTCCCTGAACTATATGAGTTGCACCATCCCACTACAGCAGCACTTTTTGTATCATCAAGAAGAGAGGTGAGATCACTCCCACAACAAAGTGCTGATTCATTAAACACTTGAGATGACCGTGGCCAGCACACACACGTGTCACACTTCAGCAGGATTAGAGCTGGTGCTCAATCTACGGCAAGGAAAGTTCTGACACCAATTTTAATTACCAGCTAACGTTGTGTAATTACCAGCTACATTGTTTCATAGATAGGAACCCATCACACTTCCTCATTAGCGTCTCAATGGATATTGACCCTGAATTCATTTTTGGTTCTCTGAGACCAAGGTTTTTGAGAAACAGGATGTGTCAGCCTTCAGCCATCAAGAATTCTCTAGGTGTTTTAACACAGGTTGTCACTCACCGTAGGTCATCAGCATCTTCAAAATAGCTGCAGAAAGTACAAAGTCAATAGTGGAATAACCCTTCACCTCCACAAAGATTTTTTTTACATAACTCCATACAAAATGGAGCATAAACTGAGTTCAATATTCATCCCAGAACAAGTTGCAGTTTAGCTTTAAAAAACAGACACTGCAGATGAATTCCCCAAAATATCAAAGAAAAAAGTGATTTAAGATCAAAGTTATTACATATCAAATCCTTCATAAAAAAGTAAGTCATGGAGATCCAAAAACCCCTTCAACACAAGAATTCAACAACTTACATTGCCTTCATAGTATATTCTTAAGGAAACAAAGATGAGAAGGAGAACAGTGCCCATAAGTTGCCTCTCTTTAATATGTCACTAGTGTAATTTTGTAACTATGTATGCAAGGTCATCTTTTCTCAGTAATCAGATGAGGACCTGCATTTAAGCTCACTCAGTATCTACATTTAGATAAAGAATCACATGATCCCTGAAAGGCTTGTACGGATCTCTGTTTCAGATCAGTGTGCAGCATAAAATCTGGACTCACAGTTAAAGTCATTCATGGACTAACAGTCCTGGTGAACAAGTTGAAAATAAGCCATAAATGCAGCCTTTTTTGCAACATAAGTCAACAGGAGACCAGGACTGCATTGGATAAAAAACATTGCCAGCAGGTCGTGGGGGATGATCCTTCTCTTCTACTCAGGGCTAGTGAGACATCTTCAGTGCTCTCTCCACTTCTGGGCTCTCCAGTCCATGAGACTCTAGAGCAAGCCCAAGGCGGACCACCACAAAAGTGGTGAGAAATGAGAGCATCTGACAAAATGGGGGGACTGAGAAAACTGGGGTTGTTTCACACAGCTGTTTCACTATGGACATCATCATCGTGGTAGTAGCACTAGAACAATGAACATCAAGTTTTCACTGCTATGGGGAGGTTTATGCTTTCCTCAGTATGATCACAACACGTGTTTCTTCAGCTAAGAAATACTGCCATCACTTCTATGTGTAACTTAAAAAAAACTTCAGTGTCATTAGAGTTTGGTCTTTCATTAAGATTTAATAAATTCATCTCCCCTGTGGTCAGGAGCAGAGAGCCTTGCAGTGCATGCTCTCCATGAGACAGCACTGGACACCCATCTTTGCTCCCTCTGATTTTATTGTTCACACTTGCATGACAGTATACAGTGTCAGCAGAAAGTTGTGTGTTTTTGGAAATTCCACCCAGGAGATGACAGTAAATCCAGGTCCTGACATTTTCAGTTTTGCCTTGCAGATTTCATAGGGCAAGATCTAGGGGTTTTACACAGTTCTGTTTCTGGTTGGCTATCAGTACTTCTCCTGCATCTCCCCTCTACTTTCCTGAAACTCCCCTAAAAGCCTTCGGCTAGAGCATGCAAACCCCCTTGGAAGGGTCAAACAAGTTGAAGCAAAGGAATGCTAGCTTCAAACGCAGCAAATTCAGAGTGCTATGAGCTATCTTGCACATATGCTCACTGTCTTGGATGTGACAAAGAACATTGCTGCCAACTACAACTTCAGGAAAGAATTTAGATAGAATATAAATGCCTAACTTGGACCTAGACCAGACCACAAAGCACAGTGCCTTTAAGTATGCATTTGTGCCTCTAATATGTGGTCAAGCTTATTATATATATAAATATTTCTCTATGACCAGTTTGTCACAAAGAATCACTTTATGGAAAAACTGGATCCCACAAATCTAAACAAAGACTGCTCCACAAGTTAAAAATTCCTTATCAAGGAAATCCCCAGTCAACTTGCTTGCCTTTGTGACAGGACAAGCAGTTCATGGTTTTAGGAGGGCCTACTAGGGAAACACCTTGATGAGATCAACCCTAAGTAGCCCAGATACACAGCTCTAGAGCAGCCCTGTCACATGCTGCTCTGGAAATGAGATGTGCCTCAAACACTTGTTGTTTCCAAAAATTCCATTAATCGGCTGTGCCCTCCAAGACACTTAAAGAACTTCTCCAACAGCAAGATCAGCCCTCAGAAGAATATGAAGTGCTGTTTCTGTAATTCATTTGCCACCATCTCATCTGTCTGTACCATACACTTGATAAGAGAAACAGCAAGAAGCTTACATAGCCTAAAGCAAGCTCATGACAAACATCCTTTGAGCAAATGTCACCCATTGCTTTACATGATTTCAATTCACCCCTTAAGTCATACTTCAATGGTCTATGGAAAAACTCTTTGAGATTGGGCACAGTCAGGATATCAGTAAGAGTCACCTCAGCTGCAGCCAACTCTCTTCAAGAGCACTACAGTAAGATGCAAGCTTCACAGAAATAAAACAGTTTTAGACTAAGCCAAAGTCTGACACTGACACAGACACAAAGTCTGACACTGCTGCTGTCTAACATGACAGCAGCAGAGGAAGGGCAGAACAAAAACAACAGTTCCTTATTATATTCTCTGTAGAACCATATAACAAAACCACACTGAGTGAAGTTCAGTGAATAGTGAGGGCAATTCTACATTTCAGTCATATTTTGCTGCCAAGGATTTGTTAGTAGTCACCATGTGCATGTTTTCTAATGCGTCATTACAGCAGGTTTTTCGGTCAGGCGTAAGCACCTCGCTCCCATCTGAAATACAGACCCAGCAATTGCTGAAGTGGGAGCAGACATACAAGAGTTAAACACAATTACAGATACCAAATAGCAAATTGTAGTACTTCGAGCAGTAAGCACATTAAAAAAAAAAGAAACCTCAGTCCTGTGTTCTCTAAGTAATCATTATGCACTTTTTTCCTACCAAAGTTAAAACTTAAGAATCATAAGATGCATCCCTAATGAAAATTAACTAGGTTTAAATTCATTTGGAAATGAAGCAAAACTAATCCTCCTAAAACCCAAGAGCCCACTACCCAGAATTTTAATCCTCAGCAATATTCCAAAAAGATAATGTGATGGATGAGGCCACTTACCTGCACTTAGTTTCAGCCCCAAGCTTTTTGAAAATAATTTGTCCTTTTTAAAATGGAAAAAGTGGAGAAATTTACACTTTGAAGTTATATCTATTTCACAGAGCTCAAAACTGAGACTTTATTCCAGTTTCTAACATAATCAGGTTGAAACTTTTCCCTTAGCATAGCAGAAAGCAAAAATAACTTATCCTCTACCAAAACCCAAACATCACAAAGGTAAAATGTGAAATTCCAAGCAGTAAGGTAAGATTGCTGGAAGATAGGAAACAGAAGCTTAGTGTTTTCAGAAGTGGCAATTCAGGGAAATGTATTTGTAATCTCCCTTCAACCCTGGAGAGATTTTCAGTCTCCTTCACTTTTTGAAATAAAGAAATTTCTAACCATCTTTCAAGCACCCTTTGTTTACTCTACTCAGACCAGCAGAAGTACCTTTTACTGACACCTGTAAAGTGTGTAAAAGCAGTAGCCAGTTTTATAGTCAAGTTTCGCCCTTGGCTCATCATAATATTGGACTTTGATTTGTTCTCACCTGCTTTGTATCTTCTTATCACATTCTATTCAGCACTTAATATCTTTGAGGCAAGAACTGTTTTTCTGCAATTCTTTGTAGAGAAATAACTCAACAGTACAATGCTACAATAATGCAAATAATAAACTCATGAAAAGGTTAACTTAATCTTGCACTGGAGGAAGTGCCAGCCTAATAGATGAGCAGGAATGAATTCAAAGTTTAATAGCATTTAGAGCTAATTAAGCAGGTACAATTCGCAATACAGAAGCAGTGTTATGACGATGGTTACTCTTCCTGAAGCCATTACACAATTTTCTCTGCAAGATAGATATAGATCTAGGGAAGTTGTGTGCCCTTTATTGGAAAGCCTGTAGAAAAACAATATCTGTAAAATAAAGTTCTCTAGCCTCCAGTTAGATGACTATGACCAAAAACATGTTGGTTCTTGCATCTTCAGGGCTTGAAGCATGCAGATAAGAGACAGAGACCTTTTATTTCCATGAAGGCAAGAAGATGATATAATCATTTACTAATATTTGGGAGACAAAGACTTACCTCTTTTACAGGTTCTTCATCCAGGGCAGCATCTTCCACCACAGGCTAGTGAAGAGAAAAAAAGAAAGGAAAAACATCTTTTAAATATACATTATTGCATATATAATGTTGTGTTATTGCATAGGTACAGCCCTAAGCCAAGATTTAGTGCAAAATGTAGTCAGTTTACATTTAGTCTGTTAAATCACTCCAAATTTGTACCACCACACCAGGCATGTTCAATTATTCACGCTTAACACTGACAACCTTTGAATCCAAGAGGATCTGCTTTCTCTCAGAGATATGTAAGCTATGATAAAACTGCGTACTATTTGCTGAGTCTGCACATGACTTATTCAGGTGTTAGCAACTTTAAAAGATACATATATTTACTTAGAGCACATAGAAAAACTGGCACTAAAATTGCTGATGAATTATCAAAGCTGAGTTTGTCATAGAAATACACAAGAATGAATGAAGAATTAAACTAGATTATTCATTAATAAGCTACACTGGAGAACAAGAACAGTATTTCTTGCTAATGAGAAGAGAGAATATATATATGCTTGGAAGAGATTTTCCAAACACTCAAATTCCATGTGAATATTAACACTTAACTTTTCATGCTCAGCTCAAGTCTAAGTGATGAACCCTTTAGGAAACAGGTAGAAAGATTACTTAGAGCTTGAGAATGCACCTCTTCCTTGGGAAAACATCCAAGGCTGTAACTCGCTACCCAATCCATACAGCTTGAGAGGGATCAATAGCTTTGAATAAGCACAAAGAAATTCCAGAGCCAGCAAATATCACAGTGTTCTTGCTTACTTCTCAGACAATTAATGACCTCCTGAGTCAACAGGTAAAAGAAACAGGACTTTGTTCCAATCTTCCCTTGCAAAACATAATACAGAATACGCCGTCAACGCATTTCTCCTTATGAAACAATTGATTTACTATAAATGTTGTCTTTAATATCTGCAAGTCATTCACCTGAGTCATGCACAGGCACTCTTAAATGCATCTGTTTTAAAAGGTTTTCTGGCATCAAGAGAGGAATGAGAAGCAGGTCCATATGTATAAGAGAGGAACTGTCTCCCTCCTTGCCTACCAACTGTGAAAAGCTTCCGTGAAAAAGAACAACTTGCAGACAGTCATGAAAACATTTTATCCCACACAGACTCAGAGCCCATGACAGCTCCCTAGAAGGGGTTCAATCACAAATGTTTAAGATGCAGCCAACTCAGTGAAGAGTCAATGCCATCACCGATGGAAAAGATGACTGGTCTTCATGGACAATAGCCCATGAGAGATTAAATTAATTTCTACGCACCTTAACTAGATTTGAGCAAAGGATCCTTTATGAATTCTATCCACAGCATAACTTAAGAGAGTTATAAACTCTAGCATCTATTTAATGTGCTTAAAAGATACCAATAAATTCAAGAGACTAAGTGGTGCTTTATCTGTTGTTCTTATCTAAGCCACAAAAAGTTTATGCCTGTAATTCCCTAATGTCTGTAAACTTTTTATAGCTGAAATCTCATCAGGACTGATTATCTCAACATAGCTCATAACTACAGTGTTCCTGAAAGCAGGAAACACTGAACAAAAAACATCTGACTAACTAGCTTTCTAAAGGGTCAGTTACTCTTGGTAAGGAGACCCACATAGTCTCCTCCCTTTAACTGGGAGAAGGACCTAGATGTTCCCTGACCAAGGGAGATGAAAATGGAAAGCTGTTGTCTCAAGCAACAGTCACTGGGCCTTAGTGCAGAGCTGAGAGCTCAGCCTATGATCCAGGGGTGTTCTTCCCAGGGGCTGATGCAAATAAAGCAATCTGGGCAATGGTTGCAGTGTTTTCTGTCTAGGGCATAAAGAAAAATGCTGGAGGAACACACATAAAGATTAGTTTTAGGAGGAAGGAAGAAAGCAAATGAGCACATGGACTCTGAATACTGTGGTTAATGGAGAGGCAGACTTGGTTTTGAGAAAGAAGAGCACAATTTCTGATGTCCAGCAGAAAATTGTTCACAGCGAATACAGTTATATACATCTCCTGATTGACAACATAGCTCAACAAGGTGCCAGCTGACTACTTTGAATCAGGAAAAATATGCGTTACCCAAATCTTGTCTGTTAGCACTCAGACTTCTTGCACAGCACAAACTGGAGTAAGAGGCCGTGCTCATTCAAGGGAGTGAACTACAGAGTGCAAATCTCTCTGAGCCCCCAAACTAGCTCTGAACCTAAGGACTCCATAACAAGCTGCACCGGTATTACACACTATAGTATCACTGCAACTGTACTGCTCAGGTATTTAGGCTAGCACTTCATACAAAAACCTTCTGCAGATTTCAGCAACTCAGCTTTTGAGACAAGTGCTGTACCTTCCCTGTAGCCTGGAAGTTTAATTCACCTCTCCCTCCCAACACCCCTACCAAAATCCATTTCAGAACTCTGGCCAAAGAGCTTGGGAAGTCTGCAAGAGTAAATGAAACTCAGTGGTACAAGACAACACACACACACACACACACCTCTCCCAAGTTTTACTGGTCCATTTACGTCACCTGATACAGCCATGTACCCTGAGCTAGAAGCAGTTGACTAAGAACACATCACTTTTATTGCACTACAAAAGAGCAACAGAACAGCTGAGGAACCAGCTGTGCCTGTTACTGCACAAAACCATGATACCTTCCTTCCTAGATACAAGTAAGAGTCCTAAAGCACAGGTAGAGAAGCCACTACAAGACAAATCGTGAGCATGTGTATCACAGCAGCCAGGCAGCTATCACACCATTACGTGCTTCCAGCACGACCCTGGAAGCACAGCCTGGTGCTTCGAGTGGATGGCTGAGGGTCTGACTTCCCCCGAGGTTGTGCCGATGCCAACCCAGACGCGAGGATGCTCGGAACCCAAAACAGACGCAAGGACCCCAGACTCACCCCGGCCTCAAGTCAGAGGCCACACAGGCTGCCCTTTCACCACGAAGCGAGCCCCCCCGTTTCCCACCCCAGCACAGGCGGGCAGCTGCCCTCACACCGTGCCCATCACCGCACCTCGGGGCTGCCCTGATGCCCCCTGGTCCCCTCCGGCTTTGGGGCACCAAAGAGGTTTCCGAGCCGGGAGCGGAGGGGCTGCAAGATACTCGGAAAGGAGGGTGGGGGTCCCCGCAGCCCCCCCGCTCACCTCCGTCTCCATGGGCTCCACCTCGATGCCTTTCCATAGCTCCAGCAAGTGGGCGATCGGCATGCTGGGCGATGCCTGCCGCGAGCCGGGAGGGGGGAAAAATAAAATAAAATAAAATAGAAAAAGCCGGAGGAGAGCGCAGCGGGAGGAGAGGATGGGGACGGTGCGAGGCGGCGCCGGGACCCTCCGGACGCTCGGAGCCCACCCAGCCCCGGGGAGCCCGGGGGAGCCCCGCTGCGCTCCGCTCCGCTCCCCGCCGGTGCCGGGGATGCTGAGGATGCCGAGGATGCTGCGGCGCTGCTATGGAGACACAGAGCCCCCGCCCCCGGGCCGGGCTGGGCCGGGCCCCCCAGCACCGGGCGGCCCCTCCGAGGGGCGGGGGGTAATTTAGGGTCAGCCCCGGGGGGGTCTGCCCACCCCTCGGCTCAGTGCCAGGGAGCGCTGCTGGCAGAGGGGCACGTGAAATTTACCCGGCCCCACGTTCCGGTATTAAAACACGTAAGCCAGGAGATAAGTGCTTGTTTTCCCTTACTACGCTGCCTGTAGTAAGCCTCTTCCTCTCCTCCTCCAGCTCCCGCAGCCTATTGCAAGCTTACTACAACTGCCATGACACACCGCGCCAGCGGCAGGCACCACGGTCCCTGCAGGTGCTCGGCCAAATCCAGGGTGACACGGGCAGGTTACCTTCTTCTGGCAACTTAATTGTCATCTTATGAAAGGCACGCTGCTGCTAAATAAGGCACTGTTCAAAGAACCGTTTCAGAGCAAATACTGTGCAAAGTGCGTTTCTCTTCTGCTCCACACTCAAAAAGCCACGGTTTATTTCCATAGCAGCAGTGCTCTTCACTACGATTTGCACAGAGGAAGGGTCAAGCAGTGTTCTTCCCTGGATGCCATTTCAGCTCCCTGTGATGCTGTTCAACAGTAAGCTGCTGAACCCAAAATACTACACAGGGTTACAGGAGAATCAACACCTCACTGACCGCAGTAACAGAAGAGGCACATCAAACAGGGCCAAGAAGAGAGCTGTGTATTCAGATGCTCCAGAACTGCAAGAACTCAGTCTTAATTCTCCAGTGAAATATGAACACTTGTCCTGGCATCTACCAACTTTGAACTAACAACTTGTAACACCGATTACGCAGCTTCATCTGCTTTACAGAACAATTAGATACCTACATTACCACTTCTAAAAAAAAAGTGTAGGTGCAGTCAGTCACATCGTAGACCCATACCTGAAATCAGAAGCTGCAGTACCTGGCTGCTGCACAGCCCCTGTCTCTCGTGCTCTGCCCATGCTTCTCTTCCAGCAGCACAAGCCAGATGGGGACGCATTTACTACTTGGAACCTGATGCACAGGCGCCCCTGAACTGCCTCCTGGTGCCCAACCTATGAGATCAGAGCCAAAGTCAAGTGAAAAATGCATTCAGAGTACAAACCCAGAGGCCTTCATTGATCAAATGGACACATTCCCAAAGACATACAGAGGTTGTACATGATATCACATCATCTTGATTTTTATGCAATCACAGAATGGTTTGGATTGGAAGGGACCTTAGAGACCACCCAGTTCCAGCCCCCTGCCATGGGCAGGGACACCTCCCACCAGACCTGGTTGCTCAAAGCCCCGTCCAGCCTGGCCTTGAACATGGATTCCTTCCAGAGACTGGGCATCCACATCTCTAGGCAATTTTTTCTGTGCCTCACGACCCTCACAGGCAAGAATTTCTTCCTTATATCTAACCTAAATTTACCTTCTTTCAGCTTAACTCTATTACCCCTTGTCCTATCACTACAGGACCTGATAAACAGTCCCTCTCCAGCTTTCTTGTGGGATTCCTACAGGCTCTGGAAGGCCACTCTTCTCCAGGCCAAATAACCCCAGTTCCCTCAGCCTGTCTTCATAGGAGAGGTGCTCCAGCCCTCTGATCATCCTCACAGCCCTCCTCTGGACCACAGCTTTGTTTTTAAAAGCTTTATGTTTAGCTCTAACAAGATTAGATTTTAGTCTTTGGGACACAAAGCTCAGGTGCCACAGGCTGAGAGCGACAGTAAAATGTCCACAGCCAACAAGGAACAGCTGAAATTGGACATGCCCAGATAGTCCTAGGGGAAGCCAATCAAGGAAACAAGCTGGGGATCGCTGACACCTGCATTCAAGTTACACAACAGGTGCAAGCACATCTAATATTTTAAAAAGTCTTTTCTAACAGATTAAATTGCATATCTCAAGACACCAATGTTTCCTTAAATATCTATTACTAAATCTTGGAGTAAGCTTTTTTTAAAAAAAATATTTTCATGTTTGTTTGGACAGTCTGAATATGCATGAGGTAAAAACAAAGGGAAGACCAAATGAAGTCTTGCTATTCCTTTAGCATATACGTTTTTGTTTCAAGTGTGATGCTTGTATCCTGGAGTAGTCTCACTGCACTCTTTCAGCACTGGAAGTTGAATTGGACCTAAATCAAGCATTCAAGTTTATTAAACTAACCAAAATATGTATTTCATATTCCACCCCTTAACACACGTGAAAATAAAAGAAATCTGTCTTCAGTTAAGAAATTCAGATAATGCAATTTTCACTCATTTCTTTCTCTTCTGCTGCCTTTACGAACCACAGTAACCCCACTGAAGTCTATGGAATATTTTTTACTAGAAGTTTTGCAAGAACATAGCCTCCTTCGCTAACAAGGATACCATTTTTCTTCTTAATGATATAAGTATTGTGCTAGGATCTTTATTCATAAGGAAAAGCATCTTTGCATGTTCACAGCCTCAAATTCCTAAATATTTGGCAAATTAAGTTCATAATAGAAATGGATATATTTGATCTACTTAAGAATCTGAAATAGAGGTTAATCATGTAGCACTAGAAATAACTGCGTCACTGCAAAGCGATCAGTAACATTTACAGTAACATCTAATGGACAGCCAGGACCGATGTTCTTTTGGATGAACAGAGTAGCCAAAAAAAAATCATGCTTCCCTACCCAGATCCCTGGGGTCTACTTACAAAGATACTGGGTCAAAAAAGGGACTGAATTTTACAAAATCAGGAACACTCCTCTTCCAAAAATATCACATATGGGTTGGGATAAACAAGTAGAAGGAGGGGATGGCATAGGTGGAATATTGCAGAGGCAAAAGATATGAAAGGGAGGGAGGAGATGAAAGTCCAAAGCAATTTGTCTCCAAGGACACACAATAATTCTGGTCAGAGCAAGGAGTCATGGCTAGAAATAGTTATTTTTTATTATTATTTTATTTTAACCTCCACACACACACACACACCCCAGAGAGGTTAGTTAACCACAGTCACAGTTCAGTAGCAGAAGTAATAACTGCAGATATGCTAACTAGGTCAAGAATTGCACAAAGATTACTTAGCTTGTTTCAAGAGTATAAAAGCATTTTTATCTCCTGTGTAAGAGAGCACTGGACTACTTACATGGTGGTTTTTAATCTATTTTTACCTGTCTCCTGAGTACTAGCTAATGGCTGCTGCCAGATGCAGAGTGGGGGGATTAGATACATCGATATCCCGCGGTGTTATGGTAACTCCTACACGGGCAGGAGATGCACAAGTGCGTAAGAAAATTTCTGCAGTGTTATCTATAAATTGTATCAAAACACTTGACACTAATAATTTATACCTCCACTGCTTTCTGAAGATGAAAAGTACTATCTCCCATTTGAAACACGGAAGGGAAGAGATGCAGACAAGTGTTACTTTCTGTTGGTAGCTTAACATCTTTCTAGGCTCTTGAAACCACACACATGCACAACTCATTTTCACTCAAAACGTGAACTAGACAGCCTGGCTGAAAGCATCATCTGAACACAGAGCAAGGCTGGAACGGACTAGTGAAACCAACGGAAATCCTCCCTGCTTCAAAGGCGTTCCCAAGTCGTGCTCCACATTTAAATATCCATTCCTGCTTGCCACAGCATGAACATCACCTATCGTTAGGCAGGCCACACTGACACCAGCAGCATCTGCCCAACTTTTCAAAATGTTTTCTGTCAGCCCTCCGGCCAAGCCAAGCCTCCTTTGCTGCACACAGCTTTCTGCAGCAAAGTTGACACTCACCCAGTCTGTTCAGTGCCATGCCAGCAAAGCTTCAGCTCCACATTCAGCACCTCCCAGGTGTACAACAGCCACAGGGAACATTTGCTTAGAGGAAGGGTTATTGTGAGTGCTAGCACTGAGAAGACGTCAGCTCTCCCAAGTGTCAATATCAAATATCACTAGAACATAAGATTATTTTTGGGGGGGGGGACAACACAGCAATAACAACAGCAACAAAAACCCATGCCAGATTGCTAGGGGCAAAGAAAAAAAAAAAAACAAAACAGCCCCTTCCCTTGTCCACTTCAGCTATTTCACTAGACAACATCCAGCCATTTAGGTGCACCTCCTGTCTCATGCCATTTTGGCTGCCTAAAGGCTCCCAGATAGTCTTGAACGCTCAACTTTGAGATGCCCAAACATTGATAATTACTGTAATCGCTCAAGCAAACACACTGCACACTGAAATGTGTGAAGTTTCCCCAAAGGATACCTAGCATTTAGAAGAAAGCCACACAGGAGCAGAGCATTAGCAATATCCCCTGCAGATCACTTAAGGTTCCTGAGGAACGAAAAGATTTTATTTGGTCCTTTCCAATGACTCCTGCCACATACGGCAGCCAAAAAGGATGAATCCCCCAAGTCAGGAAAAATTCTGCCCTGTGGCACATACACAGAGATTTCAAGTAAGAAGCCAACTTACTCTGCAGAATATTTTTACCTATATGTTATGCACATGTATTGCCCTCTCCAAAATACAGGCACAGATTTAAGAGCAGCACAGGAAGACTAAGATACACTTGAACACTTAGAAATACAGCAGTCAACAGCAAAAAAACTGACATGAACTGGAGAAACAGAACACAGAAGTTCATCAGAACATCATCTGATGGAGACCCATCAGTAAAGGTTCAGTCACACTGCAGTCACTGCACAGTTGCCTAAAGCAATGCATACAAAGACCACGCACGAGCAGAACCACAACAGCAAGTGGAGATGTCTGAGCACATCACAGTAGACCAGCACAGCCCAGTGTGCACCCATCAACAGCCTCTCTAGCTTACCATAAAATACAACCCTCTGGCAGGGGTGTAGAAAGGAAGACCATAATCCAGTATTATCTGTCTGTACATTACGAAAGGCAAATGGATGAAACTTGTTGTGTGTGACCAGTTTCCTATAGTCTATGCAATTCACCTCTGTTCATATCCAGTTGGGCCTGTGTTAGTGGGATGAAGTCCATCGGTGGGTGGATGGATAGATGTCAAATGCCAGAAGTAAGCTGGTAAAAGTAGGACAGTCTAAAAACTACACAGGAACCATGCATCACTATGATGGATGAGAGTGTCAGTTGCCTATGCCTTTTTGTTTTTATACCAGAGTCATCAAAATGACTCTTCCTGATTGAAAGCAGGCAAACAAACAAGATCTCCCACACTACTATTTTTTTCCCTGGGAGCAGATGTAGAAATGCTTTGAGCTCATTACTAAAGCAAGATGACTACAGTTCCTCAGCAGAAGCTGTCTTGATTCAGTGCTTCAACATTAACTGCTTCAGGTTCAGCACTTGAATGTTCACCATCACTTGTGTGGAGCACGCAGAGGAGCACATAACAATTACACACTGCTAAGTGAGCAAGGCACAGGGGAAAACATTGCTTACTCCAACATAAGGGGTGTCCCTCATGCTGATAAAGTAGTTACCTATTTAATTCTGAATTACACACCTGATCATTGCTGAGAAACCCAAAGTGAACTGAAGGCAGGTAAAATAAGGCTTTCAACATCAAAGTGGTATGCATCTGTTCCCTGCAAAGCTCCCAGCTAATCATTTGTGAAATAAAAGCCTTGTCCATCGTGTCTCCTGAAATATGAAATGCTAAACACCTGCAAGGTCTACTTAATCACCAACCTTTGCAGTGCTCTGGCTTGACCACCTGTACTTGATCAGGAAGCCTAGACTGAACAGGAAAAGCAATGCTTAGAGAGTAACAGTGGTAATTGGGCTCCTTCAGTTTAAAGGGTGTGACACATTGGTGTTACTGACCAAGATCCTGTGCAGCACCACTGCCTTAGGTTAGGTACAGCGCAAGGACTGGCCTCAGTCTGGGTGCTTCCGGGCTTGAGAGCCAACACAGAAACCAGAACAGCACAAAGCAGCATCACAAAGGATCTGCCAAGCCAAGGTCAGCCTCAGCTGCCCACTCTACTTGAGTGCCACTTACACTAAGCCAGGTGGTGACTGTTTTCTCCAAGGTCAATTAGGATATCTGCATCACACTTGCACTGGTGGGCCCACAGGGCAGGAAAGCCAGAGCTGATTTGCTGCCAGTTTACCCAACACCCAGCCCTTGTTAGCCTCCTTGCTGAGAGAAAAACAAGCCACTGGTAGAGCTGAGCTGCCAAGCACAGGACAGTCTTATCTGCTGCCTCCTGTGCCTAATATGAGATTAAGGGACTCCTGCAGCAGAGATGCTGACTTTCGGAAGCTTTCAGTCAAGTGATCTCTTACACAGCAAGCCCCTATGCAGGCTTCTGGGATGTTCCCCATTGAAGCAGTACTTCTCGTTACACTGAAAAAACACCAGTTAAACAGGAGGCTGTATTGGCAGTAGAGAAAATTTTCCTTCTTTAAGAGCCTACAGTAGGTTTTGTGACTTGATGTTTTCAGGTCACAAGCACAGAACAGACCATTTTCACCCAAATAGGTTGCATAAATCCTCAAGGAGCAGCTCAAAGTGCAGTTGGGCAGAGACTTGAGGGGCACATACAGTCACTATCACAGCAGTGACACCTTGGCTGATTGAAAGGGCTCCATCCAGCTGGCAGCACATGGCCCCTTTTGGAAGGGGACTGTACGACAGCCCTGACATTTTTCTCATGACAGAATGCTCAGGAACTGGAATTTTCCATGTAAACTTTCAGAATTCCCCACCCCAAAAAATATTCAGCACCAACCGCCTCCCAGAAAGCCACCTGGAGTTGACATCTAAAACATTGCATTACAGAAAGAAAATTGGGTAAGTAGCCCAGGAGACATTGTGATAGCAATGAGATAGAGAAAAAAAAAATTGCCCAGGCATATATGTAGAGAAATATCTAGAGATTTGCAAGCAGTACTTCTCAAAAATAAAAGCCAACAAAGGTAATGTTTATGTGACACAGAAGATTACACACAAGCCATAGAAATCCACAAAGTAATTTCCCCAGTAACTCTGACACAGATATTTTAGTTGAATGAGGACAGGAGTCCCAGCTCGGGGCACACTTGCATTTAGAGTCTTCTAAAAGACTGCAAAAGAGATGCACTCCACTTAAACAGCATCAAGATAAAATAATAATCACAAATTAAAGCACTTCCAAAACAAATTCAATTTCAACATCAGGGAAAGCAGCAAAGCATCAGGCAAAGGGCATTATACATGATGCTAAGCAACGTTTAAATAGAGCATGCTATGTTCACCAGTTGCCCACTTCTCCTTCAGTGTGCTTGTCCAGGCAGATAAAACAAACTCCCTCTGCATTTAACAGAAGCATGAGCTTCTCATGCAGCTGCAGAGATATTTGCAGGAGCAGCAAAGTAGCAAAAAAACCAACCATTCTGAATATTTGTGTGGAGGCCTCGTGTCAGGGCAGGGCTCAGGACACCACTCCCTCAAGTTACTTCAAGACCTGCTCACACTGCTCAGCTCTCAGGCAGTAAATCGTGAGCTCACCCACACAGAAGAAGAGTAAACGCAGCACTGACGGGAGTCATTGTGGCTGGCTGAGGCTGTACAGATTCCCCTTCGAGGGATCTAATCTACAGGCAGGGAACTAATAGTCTGTTCAAAGTAAACAGCACCAACCAACCGGTATTACAGAAGCTTTGCTGCATCATGTGTCCTTAGCTCTGAAGGGGACTACTACCTCTCAAACAGAAACAAAGAATGAAAAAAGCATGAAGAGGAAATAAATAGGAAATCAAGGATTTCTAACAATATATATATATGATTTCAGTGCCTTCAACCAATTCATGCTTCCGTCTTTTTGAAGAGAACCTTAGCCTGAAAATGAAAATGTAGCTAATAGAATTATCCCCTCCCTTGCAGTACTGAATATAGCTTCTACCAATTCTCCTAAATACTGCAGGTGCTAAGGATCTGATTCTGGTAGGGGAAAAAATTACTCAGAACAGCTATTTTTGAGTGAATTTCTTCAGTGTTTTGAAGTTTAAACATGCAAAACACAGTAATAGTTTGTTTTTGCCTTTTTTTTTCCTTTAAAGTGTGTCATGCTGTATATTTTGATTGTTTGTCCTACTGAATACCGCAGTTATTTTTCCAGACAACTGTAAGATCACTAAGGTACAGCCTTCAATACCTGAGCTCCAGAAATGAAGTACTTTACAGATGATAAGTGAAGGTTTTTTAGCCTGTAGTCCAGCCTGCATCTACTAACTGCACAATTCCAGGAAGATTTCCCCCCTCATCACTACTGCTGCTGTTCACACAGAGGAGACGCTACGGACAGCAAGCTATAGCCCAGAGCTAGATCCTGTCACGCTGCGAGAGCAAGTGGAAAAGCCAGACTGTGCAGCACAGCTGTGCATCTCCTCCACATCATTCATATTTCAGTTTTCAGAGAAAAAGAGAAAAGGCTAAAGAAACAGCTCAATGGGCAGGTTAAAACCATGCCACGTAAGGGAAAAAGCCATTTGTTGCCTGTGCTGCCCACTAGTAGAGACACATATCTGCTGCAATATAGCTGACTATTTCTGCAATAGATACTACAGGCCAAACATGTGCTTCTCATAGCAAAGTAACCCAGAAGAGTTATATGTCTAAACTGGAACTAGCAGGACAGCTGTACACAAGGTTAAGGTGAGGTGCCCATGGGGGAGCTAGTCATGCCACACAAGCCAGACTCCCTCCCCAAACCACAGCAGCAGGATAACCCAGACAGAAGCAGCAAGCCTACTTGGGCAGGGCTGGTGCTTTCTAACATCCAGCTGGATTTTTAAGATTAATAAACCAGGTTGGTAGAACATACCTTCCTCCCACTCAGTGCCCTTCTCCCCATACCTCAGAAACAATAAGGAAATAGGGCTGCTCAAAGCCAGCTTCTCACCTTCACATGTCACAGCTCAGTAGTACAAAGTCTCCAAAAGCCCGTAGTGCTAGCACACTTCCGTACGCACCTCCCAGAAAAGGTTACTGCCCCCCATATGAAGCACTACCTCCACACACAGCAACATCATAGACTACAAAAGAAGACCCAGTCAGAGGAGTACTCAGCCTGCACTAATATACAGCTCCTTGTTAGCGTAGTGAGGGCCACCTGGGTGAAGACCACCCACCATCAGGCCTCCACCTGATTCTAGGTTCCAGTGGGAAAGACAAAGGATTAAGTCTTTAGTACCAAGAGTGCTTTCCAGGTGTTTCTGGGCTGGAGTTTTCCAGGATAAAAGTTTTGTGAGATGGCTGGAGTGGTTGCTTCTTTGCTATATCAGCAGCACTTTACTTCTTGTGGAGCCGCTTGCTGTTGGTCAGCCATGGGTCCTAGAGCATAAAATTTTAGTAACAGTGACTTATAGTGATGTTAGTCCTGTTGCTAACAGTAGTTATTGGAAGAAAGAGGATGTAATAGAAAAAAATCATATCTAGCAAAACGATCTGAGTTATTGATTTCTTATGTTTTCCTTTGTAATTTGTTATCTTGCTGTCTGAAGATGTTGAGAAGCTCTGGTAGAATTCACAAGCTTGTTCCAATTTTGTCTGTTTTCTTGATTCTAAATAAAATTAAGTCTACAGTAGAATTTTATATTTGATTTATGTTTATTTTCCCCTTCTAAATTATGATTTCTATGCTGTTCTTCGAGAAGCATTATATCACTAGCTTGTTTTTGTATTTCTCAAAAAAAAAAAAGTGTAATTTGTGAACTAAGGCATGAAAAGCAAAAGCCTGCCAAATTACTGTATGAATACCAATCAATAAAAACTTACTTGTATTGGAAAAGAGACAAGGTTGTTCTGCAAGAATAGAATAACTTATTATCATAAGTAATTTTTAAGGCAGTCTTCAAAAAAATGTCAATGGATTATGCACAGGAGATCAAGTGGACCTGACCATCATCTGGCCAAAGGCTTAACAAAATGAGACAAACATTAGACTGGTGAGGATTTAAGACAGTAGCACATCTATAGCAGTACTCAACCAAGGAATGGAGGGTGACAGCAATCAAAGCCAAACCAAAGGTCTTAGCTTTGACTGTGCAAATGAGTGATGATTTTTTTCGCAAAGAACAGAATTATGCAAGAGCAGTTATGCTTCTGGATTTCAAAACAAAGCTCTCCTGTCCTCATTAGAACCACTCAAACAGACACATGGAGTATATTGCAGGCACTGAGATGCTCTTACCCACTAGACCTGCAATTTGCTTTTCAAGGCTTAGCAAGCTCATATAAAACCAAGGTAACTGCAGAAAGAATAAGAACAAAAGGTTTGAGTTTAGCTGGATTGCAATTTCATTCAGACCTTGGACAGTTGGTAAAAGTCACTCACAGTGTTTCCAACTATCTTCCATAAACGGTAAAACAACACAAGGCATAATCCCTCCCTCATTCGCCAACTTAATGTAACGAACCCACACCCATGTTCATTCTCTCACAGGTGTAGCATATCCCCACATGAGTTTCATTACACTCACTTGTGTCTTCAGGGTTTAACTCCCTAATTAAATTAACATCTAATTAACAAAATGGTTGCCTTCAGCTGATTTTTGAGGCTACAGTTGGGAATTAACCCTACAGGTCTAGCCATTCAGGTGGGAAACCAAGAGAAATTTCTTCTCAGAAAGAGCAGTCAGGCATTGGAATGGGTTGCCCAGGGAGGTGGTGGCATCACCGTCCCTGGGGGCATTCAAGGAAAGGTTGGGCCTGGTGCTTAGGGACATGGTTTAGTGGCTGACAGTGGTGGTAGGGGGACAGTTGGACTGGACAATCTTGGAAGTCTTTTCCAACCTTAATGATTCTATGATTTCTATGGTTCTTTTCAGCTAACCTGGACCATCCATAAGAATGTCACTGGTAAAGACTTCAGGGCCTTCATAACACTGTCAGGAGCCCTGTGCTCCTCACCACAGAAAGTCCAAGTTCTCTGCAGGGCCTGTCCCCTTGGCTTTCTCCAGCAGCAGGCTGCACTCACCCCTTTGACCCAGCTTTTGACCTGAGTGAGCTCCTACTTTCCACCTCCTCAAGCCAATGCCACATTGACGTGGCATTTTCAAGGGACACCAGATGAACCTGCTTTCACCTTCTGATTCCCAGGTGGCTGCCGTGTGTGGGCTGTCTGGTACCTCCTGTAACAAGTTCACGTTCCCAAGCCAACAGAACCTATGAAATGTTTCAATAAGAGATGTGTTCAGTCTCTTCCATCCTTCCAAAAAAAAAAAAAAAGAAAAAAAAAGCATTTTCAAATTTCCTGGGGGCGTCAGGCTCAGTGAAGGGGAACTGGGTTCTAACTTATTTGCAATGCAAAGTGATATCCCTTATAAGATTAAAAAATAATAACAGTAATAAAAAAGAAACAGGAGGACAGAAAAGATAATGTATAATAAAATAATTATGGAATAATGAGTCTCCAGATTGGCTGACACATACCTATTATTGTATCTACAGTGCTTACTCCTACCCTTTTTTTTTTTTTTTTAACTCATACCTCATTCTATGAATGTGTCTTCTAGAAAAAGAGGTGCATTGCAGAAATTACCTTTCCTTTTCACAACTGCAGATCTGCTGTCAACTCTTTGCCCTGGAGATACTTTAACCCACACTTCCTACTCTCCACAGCCAAGTGTTCTTAATTGTTATTATTTGAGTGGAGGAACGCCTTGGTCTTCTTGAAAAAGTTGCTGAACCTTTCATAAAACAACTAAAAATTCTCTGAGAAGCAGGAAAGAGGCAATTAATATTTAGTGTCCTGGACATTCAGCAGATGGATGGGAGTACCAAGACCCAGTCCTATCGGAAAAGACTCAATGTTGTGCAAAGGGAAACAGTGCTACTAACAGTTGAAACAACCCAAACCAGACAGGTCTGCCAGGCAAGGATTCCCAGGAGCACAAGGAAATGCATATTCTCTGGAGCAAAAAAGGGACCTAAAAAAAGAATCGCTACACCCTGAGTATTTCAGCCCCTGAGCTACAACAAAATGTTGTCCTGTAGGGGGATTCTTAGTATTTGTGCTGCCTCTTTACATATTATTTCTTTGCATCCATCTTTACAAAGCTATTTTTATCTTTCTAAATCATTAGGATCTCATGCTTTATTTAGCATTAATTGAAATATTTTTCCACCTTTATGCATCACAGGTATTGCTCTATCTCACAGATCCTCAGACTGTGACAGACCAAAGCTGTCCTAATTTCAGTCTTTGATTAACTTTCTTAAGTAGTCTTCAGGCAGTAATGTATCTCTGTGGTGAAAGTACAATTAGGTCCTGTCTATATTAGCCTTGAAAGTGAGTTTTAAAACAAGGTAAGGTCATAGGATCACAGCATCTTGCAACCAAATGGTTGTAAAACGCTTAGGTTAGCTGCAGAGACAATAAGCAAGAATTCCTGTCAAGTACAGAAGGACCCTTAAATCCACAGTTCAACCACAAACAAGTGAATTTGCTATGAGATCAGTGTCAATGTTCTTAGGTCTTGGACCCGTTTTATATAAACACAAACTTTCTTTGAATTTTCCTAGTAGCTCTAAGGCACAATAAAGGAAAATTGTGCTTAGAATTCCTCAAAAGATTTTAAATTTAATGATTTGTCTGAGGACTCTACAAACAGGACTTGAAATTGAGGGAAAAAAGTAGGAACTTAATCAGGTAATCCTATACAGGTAATTTAGCATTTTCAGTGTCAGCCATGTATACAGCAAGGAAAATGCAGCCAGTTTTTAACAACTTCTTTGATTTCATATTTACATATATTCATACGTATTTATGGTCAGTGTTATATCCAGTTTTATTTTTTATTTTATTTAAGTAGTATTTTTATGATAGTTTGAACACCCTACCTGATTTACATCAATACTCAATATGTCATCCATATTGAACTGAAATACCATAATAGTTTGTCATTAAAATAAGAGATATTGTGGAACCACTCAGCCACAGATACGAACATACAAGAGAATTATTAGTCTGCCCAAGAGAAAATGTAGCATTTAGCTATGGATTCATATTGTCTTGAAGACCTTTTCTGATAATTAAATTTTGGCTTGAAAAGAAGAAAGTGCTATTAGTGCAATGAGAAGCTCATGCTTTATTTCCTTCCTGTTGGAAGAATATTCTGTGCCAACCATTGCAAAGGTAAAAAGCTGTGTGGATTTGCTCAGGTGCTTCAAGATATTATTTTTGCTGAGATAATGACCAGACCTTACGGATAATCTCCTAAATATGAAGGTCTCACGATGAATACAAGTGACCTCAGGGGCCACCTGTATAGCCTGGACCATCTGAGTTTTACCTCTCACTTTTAAGAGTGGAGGAAGAGAAATCAAAGCTCTCTAGCAAGCTAGACTTGTTTAGTGAGCAAAGAATTGTAGCTTTGCATCTGAACAGAACTGGCTAAATAAATAACCTTTGAGTGTTTCAGCAGCTCGTGTACTTCTGTGAAACTTTGCAACGTTTAATATTCAGATATGTGTTCTTTGGCATCTTGTTTAATGAAGTCGGTACGCATGTGGTTATCTAACTACCTAAGTATCTCTAATTTATCCTCATCTAATTTTAGCACCATAATGATGGCTGACCTATGTATTGTCTACCATGGATAAAGTTGCACTTGCCTTAGCTACTTTAGTTGTGAATATAAATTTCAGCTTGTAAACTGTTCTTAAAACCTAGCCTTACCTTACAATTTGCTGTTTTTCAAATGCTTCTACTGAAAATACTTCCAATGCTTAAATGCTTAAAGTAATGGCTGGCTTAAATGTTCTAGAAATAATTACACACCTATCATTTCTATAGGTCAACAGTACTAAGTTGTGTCTTTGAATCTTCATTCAACCTAGTTAATTGGAGTTTGGAAAATATTCATTTCTCATGTCAGGATATTCTGACCTCAGTAATAACTGATGAAGTTTTCACTGCAGTATAGCCAGCTTCATTGTAACCAATAATAAACCCTCACAATAGCATGTTTAATAAAATATATATATATATAGTATAATTGTTGGGCAGCATGTAAGAAGGAGGCACGCTAGACAGTATTATTTTCTATGTTTTAACCACTTGTCTGTTATCACTGGAGAGGAGAAGGCTAACATGAATAAGTATGATATCTCAGTGTCACTAAAAACAGACAAATATTGTTTATGACATCTTAAATAACTTGCATGACATTTTAATAAATTTTGCTGTGATTTGCCTTATGACATTACTGTGACATGATTGACTAGAGGTTTCTTACATAAAGCAATTTAAACCATTTCTGTGACTGTATTATCTTGCAAAAACATGACTGAGTAGCTAAAAGTCATGCAGAAGGAAAATAATAAAACAAAATGACAAAACAAAAACAACAACAGGCAAACAGCTGCCCTGACTTAGATGTATATCTAATTACAAGATCTCTCAGACAGCACCCTCCAAACAATTTTAACAGGGACAATTTTCCTCCTTTAGTCCCTGTCTGCTTGGTGCCAGCTGGAGGAACCTGCTGGGATCAGAGCATACGAGCTCCACCACAGACTGCCAGTGGAGTGGAGAGGCTACTTTAGGTTGGCTGAGCCTATTCATGGGGCTGGTGTTTATTTCACAAAATAATCATATCGCTATTTCAAAGTTCTTCTGTTCATTTACTTCTTTATTTCTGAGTGTAACTGATTAGATCAATCCCTGTTAATCCGCTACCCATTGTCAAACCTCTGACACTCAGAGACTTAAAAGTGAAATACCCAAGAGGAAGACTGACCCTTGCTGCATGCTGACCCTTTGCTCCGAGTTGCAAAATAATCTCCTGCCTCACAGCAATTTTCAAGATGCAGAATTTATCTTAAAGAAAACCTGAAACCTCTGGCAAAGCCCTAGGAGAAATGTTCGTGTTGAACCTCCACCTCGATAATGATGGTGCAGCCCCTCCTGGCACATGGTGGAGGACAGCTGCCCACATCTGGCTTCACAGCATCTAGGTAGGGTCTCAGGATTTGGGAGATCCTAATACAAGACCTTATTCTGCTTGTGAATAAGAAAAGATTTTCACCCCTGGATATCCCAAATCCAGCAGAACAGAAATTTGCAGTGGTGGCTGCCATGGGCAGCACCCTTCATGAATTTCAGGAAAGCTCTCTCAGGCCCCCATGTCCTCAGCTGGTGGGTACATCATTGAAACACGCTCTTCAGGCTGACTGCACAGCATGGCTTTCCACCCTCTCCAGTCTGCAAAGTTTCCACATGGGCAATGCATATTGCCTGGGTGAAATGAAAGTTGTCTTAGAAGTGCTTTAAAATGGATGCTGACTCGCCTTAATGCTCTAAATAAGTACATTTTGAACTCAGATATATGGCATCTTGCTTTCAGACTGTTTTGCTCCTGCAGTCATTTTATTTGTAAAGCAGCACCTGTAGGCACAAAACATCATTATTTATAACTCAGATCTATGTCACACAAACCAACCTTCTGCCAAATCCATTACAGAACAGAGCAACTAATGCTGCAAATCTAGTTTTACTTAATATAAGCAAGACCAAACAAGGGCCTGGTCATGGCTTTTTTTATTTCTCTGTGTGAGCTATAGCAAGTCACTTGGTCCTTCAGTTTCTTCCCCTCTTCTGTACAAACCAGAATAGGAAGGCTAGTGTAAACTCTGCAGAAGTTCAGAAGTATTAGTACCAGAATTTCAGAAGTGAATTGTCTGACATATTGCTGATGCCTTGAGCCAGCTACAAAACACAGCACAGCCTCACATCTCAATACTCTTGGAATTGCAAGTATCTTTGCTGCATTGGCACTTTCTAATGGATGTTGAAGTCGTGCTTCTAGGAAAGGCTCACTGGGAAATAAAATTCTGACTAGCAGAAAATGTTTGTCTTGGGAAGCTGCTGTTCTTCCCAGTTACGAAAATGTGGCCAATAACATCAGCAACTGGGATTCAGAAATGTTCTGGCTAAGTTCAGGAACAAATTGGCTCTTTGTCTTACATGGACAAGGTTGGTGTGTCAGCTGCTTTGACTGTCCCTTGTTATGACCAAATCCCAGTTTTCACCCAGAAAACTGGAAAATGTTTCCCAGAACTGAATTGTTTCCAAAAAAAATCATAACTAGCAGAATCTAAAACGACAAGAAAATGAACTGCTTATTGTCATATAAATTACACCAACCATACAAATTTGATCTATTTTAAGCTACCCTGGAATGCTTCTGAGAGCAGTGTACTTGGTAGTTAATTCCAGTAATACATAAAGCACAGAAGAAAATTTGGTAATAAACCTTCTGGTGCAGTCAGGCTGCATCAAGGAATGCTCCCTATCTCGGAGTCTAAGAAAATGAAGACAAAACTGCCCCCTTCTTCTTGTGAAAATGTAACTCCTTTTCTTAGGCAAGACTATTTAATTGACATGCTTTTATCTGAAAACCTTTCTGCTCTCTTACTTAAATGCAAATTGCACTTGTCTAGGAATAGCAACTTCTCTTAATGAGGCTGAAGGTGACTGAGAATCCAGAGGATGACCATGTAAATTGTATCTTCACAAAGAGTGAGTACAAAACACAGCCTCTCGGGTAGATACAAACAATACCAAATAACCTAGAAGAGAAGCACAGTGTTACTGCAAACAGGCAGGTAAAACAGGAGTTTTACTGTAAGTCATTTGTGATGCAAAGGTTATTTACTAATTAGCAGTACCTGACTGTGATTTGTTCTACCAATAATAAATCTTTGTCTTAAATCAATAGGAGCCCCAAATGCTGTTATCTGGAGTCCACAGCATTGGTCTGCTGTGCTGCAGAGAATTTCAGGGAAAAAAATGCTAAGCAAATTTCTGAAAAGCAGCCTCAGTCTATGGCTTTCTTTCTCTAAATCTAGTCCTGATGCTACTTAATATTTTACTTTGCAATCCCTGGCTACATGCAAATAATTTTATTCCAGTTCCTCAGCTACAAAGTATTAGTATTACTCTAATATTGTTAATTGGCTTTTGGCAGCCTTATCACAGCTCAGGCAATCTCATTAAAAAGAGATAAATATAGTAAAAAACTTACAGAGATGGGTAGGATTGAAATCATAAAAATTTTGAATCATAACTAAAATGAATGTATTTTCAACTAAATTCTGTATTTCTGTAAAACTTTGTATTCCTTATGTCATTAAACTCTAAATTACTAGAAATTCCCAACATTTTCCACATTAAGCAAACATAACAAACTAAGCATGTCAAATATTACTTTTTCTTGTTGTCTTTTTTTTTTTTTTTCCCCTGGATAGTGTACTGGAAGTCACTGATGGCTGATTCAGTTCCTGTTGCATTATCTAAAGTAAAGCTTTCATTCTAGTCATCACAAAGGCAAAAGCTTAAAATAGATTGCTAAAAAAATTGCCAATAGGACATCCATTGTCACACTCACTATTTCATTGCACAATGACGTATAATGACACAGTACAGTCAGATTACCATAAAACATCAGCACTGGAAAAAGATCTCATTAGAAGTTCTTTATGAACTTTTACAGAATAACAAAGCAGCAGCTTTTTCTTACAAAATATCTACTAAAATATTCTTTTGAGAAACTGTGATAAATACCTGCAATTTAAGTTCGTGTAATTCTTCTCTGATTGACTGTAATGAGTCTCCATTTGTCTTGTAAACTGAATACTTAATCACTGTGTTCAAAACGACATCAGGTTATTACAGTATTCAGTATGTCTAACACAAAAAGCTATTAAGTGGCTGATTTGCAAGCCTTTGGGAACTTCAGAATCTGTATTAAATAATACATTATTTATAGCTCAGGATTATGGAATTGGCTCCATCTGGCTCCCTGTGGCTTACAAAACGAGCTGCCTGGCATGAAAACTTCCACCACTGACCACTGGTGGCTTCCAGCAGAATTCATCTGGAGAGGTGAAATGCTCAGAAATGTCACTTATAAAATTCTCAGAGACGGATTGAAAACCCACGTGTGCTTCTTGTGACATTCGGGGGAGTTTAGTCATGCAAATCATCAGCTCTGATCCCGGAAAACTCAGGTTCACCTGGTTTATCCCAAAAGGGTTAGGAAGGTAGGTTCCAGACTGCTAACCGGTGTAGTGAATATCCATTTTTGCCATCTTTTTAAATTAATTATATTTTGAGGCATTGTTCTTGGTCAGGTGTATTTATCAGGTGTGTGCAAGCCTGAACATCATTCAGACATGCCAGAAAACAGGTGTCACAGGGATAACGAATAAAGGATTAAAAGCTATCCATCAATGTGCCATCAATCAGCCTCTCCCCTGGACCCCCCAGTGATCCTTGAAGCTAGAATCTCTCACAACAAAAGGCTGATAGAAGGGCTTCCAGGAAGAAAAGAAGAGCAGAAGAAAGTAGGTATCTATTTTGCAAGTATTTTGTCCGTGAGAGTTAAGATATTTTTCTTTTCTACAGTATCTGTGCCTTCATGAAAGATTTGGTTACTCTGTGAGGTCAAAGAACGTGGTCTGTCCTTCCCTGATGATAATGAAGGGAATCTAAGAGAAAACAAAATGAGGTACTGGAGATGAGAGGGCCATGTGTGTCCCGGAGCTATTTTGTCATGGTAATTTTCCAGTAGATTTGAGAAGTGACAAGCTGCTCTCTGGATCTCCCAGAAGTGGTGAGGATGAAATCTCCTAAGATACAGAAGGGCTGGAGGATAAATGACGCAGGGGCACCTGTGGCTGGTAAGATGAGTACCTCCCAGCAGGGTACTTGCATGTCAGCCCCAATACCCAAGGGCCCAGGAGACAAAAGTCCTTCCTGCTTCACCCATCAGTCAGCCGGCCTCCTAGCTAGGAAGTGCTTCTGAAATGCATGCCTCAGGTGTTTGGCAAATACCTGAGAAACAGGGTCTAGAGTCCCTTCACGACATTATTTTGAACAGGAATGTGCAATAGCTGGCACTGGGAACTGATAGCGCAAGACATCTGCATCGTGATCTTTGTGATCACAGCTGAACCTAAGCAATAAGGGAGACAGATCTTTGGAAGGCTGACGGGCTAAAATGAGAGCCATGCCTCCCCTGGGAGCGTGCACAGCTCCTCCACCTGCAGCTGAGGACCTGGTGTGAGGGCAGCCTGTCCCCAAGGCTGACAACAGCAAGTTTTACTCAGCAATAATAAGCAGAAGTTAGTAATCTGGTGGCAGGTACCTACTGGGATGCATCAGGCTTGTTTATGGAGACAGTAATTATTACAGGGTAACTGCTGTTCTTTCAGATCTTGCTAATTTTGTTTTGACTTCTCTTCTCTGATTTACATGCACAGCACAGGTTCCTAACGAAAACAATTGTGTGACTTACAGAAAAATCTTAGCCTGCTTTCTGGTAAGTGAGGTTGTACTCACAGAAGTATATCTGACAAACAGCAACATGGGATTCTTCAGCCTGCTCAAGAATATTCTTGTTAAATATGATCCTTTTAGCTTTTTTTTTTTTTTCTAATAAAAGATAACTAAAACATCAGTCCTTCAAAATGAACACTGTATCTGAATGTCAGTGCTGTGATTTTCATGCTGAAGATACATACAGGATTTGTACCACCCATCTGGAGGCTCTCCTGGGCATGGCTGCTCTTGGGGTCTATCAAATCCTTGACCAATCTATGACCACCAAGTCAGTGTTTTTTGGGTAAAGGAGTAACAAAGATCATAGCACACAAGCATAAGTTAAACTGCTCATCGCCCATGTCAGGTCTCAATTAGCCTGCATACCAAAGCTCTTTATCTCCAATGCCAAAAAAAAAAATGAAATCCCTTCAAAAATGCATGATTTATATCAGGTCTGAGTGACCTAAGGCAATTTTGTGTAGCAGGGAATCCTTACCCGCAGGAAGGGAAGGCATGACATGAGCCTTGTGAAAGAAGCTGCCTGAGCAGCAAGACAGTCCGAATTTAGGACTCATCATTGATTGCTCCATTACTAGGAAAGTGACTTGCAAATGCCTAACATTTTCCCTTTGCGTTTTCAGTACCATCATCAGGCAGCAATAACATGGTTAGTGGCGCCACTAACCTGCTATGGCCTTGGCTACATGGTGCTCACAGCCAGATCCAAACAGAGCACAGCTGCCTGAAGCACAAAAGCACCAGAGCTGTTGTGGCCAAATACAGAGAGATATCCCTCCGAAAATCCCCTGTCCCACCATCAGAGCCAGCAGCTGCTGCTTTGCTGCTGTGGGTATTTAGACTGTCTTCACTTGTGGGACTTGGCTCGCTTGGAGAGGCACTTGGTGCATTGGCAGGGCAGTGGTGACTGGTCGCTGGTCCTGCTAAGACCAGGAGCACCGGGGAGAGCTCCACTCTGCTCCTCATGTCTTCTGCTCCTGTTCAGTGCTGCCGACCAGCTGTCTGCTGGCAGGGGGAGCCTGCTCCCGTTTACTTTGTACACAGTCCCATGCCATAACTTAGTTAAGCCAGAAGGCCCGGTGGCTGAGTTATGAAGGTGTTTGCAGACCAGGGCTTGGATGTGGCCTTAAGCACAAATAGATGCACACATGGAGAGCTAACTGAAGAGCACGACTGTGTGCCTGCACGTGTTACACTTTGGATGGGTTAAATGTCTCAACACCCATTTCCTGCTTGTGTTTTAGGATTCACAGCTTATAGCCATACCCAGTTACCCCAGGGTGCCAACCAGAGGAATGGACCCAGAGCTCACAGAGCAGGGCACCCCATTCTGAGCTACTGGGGCTCAGGACCACGCTCACCTGCTTAACAAAGGAAATTAGTAGAAGCTGCTTTTTACAGTCTTGTATTCATGCCAAATTTGACTGAAATTGGACTACTATGCGGCCAAAAGAGGCCTCGTACATAGAATCATAGAATCACAGAATCATTAAGGTTGGAAAAGACCTTCAAGATCATCTGGCCCAAGCATCCCCCTACCACCCCTGTCAGCCACTAAACCATGTCCCTAAGCACCAGGTCCAACCTTTCCTTGAACGCCCCCATGGACGGTGACTGCACCACCTCCCTGGGCAACCCATTGCAGTGCCTGACTGCTCTTTCTGAGAAGAAATGTCTCCTCATTTCCAACCTGAACCTCCCCTGGCAAAACTTGAGGCCATTCCCTCTAGTCCTATTACTAGTTCCCTGTTAGAAGAGGCTGACCCCCAGCTCCCCACACCTTCCTTTCAGGTACCTGTAGAGAGCAATAAGGCCTCCTCTGAGCCTCCTCTGGGCACGCTCCAGGGCCTCCATGTCCTTCTTGCAGTGAGGGGCCCAAAGCTGAACGCAGCACTTAAGGTACGGCGTCACCGGAGCAGAGTACAAGGGAACGATCACCTCCCTGGTCCTGCTGGCCACACTATTCCTGATACAAGCCAGGATGCTGTTGGCCTTCTTGGCCACCTGGGCACAGGTAGAGGGTGAGGGAACAAGAGAGAGGAAAGAATAATCTGCCTGTGGTCTAGGAAGAGGGGCTGTCCGTTGAAATGGAACAGTCTGTGCTCTAACCTACACGCCGAGGGATACTTAGGCATTTTGTATGAGAGAGCAGACAGACAAAGGATATAAACGAGCTTAATCCCTTTGTGGAGTTTACTAGTGTTTTAAAGCACTGAGACTGCACAAACAATCCCCCTGTTGGGATTTAGTTAATTTATTTAATGATGCAGAAAAGAATAAAACTCCCATCTTCCCCGGGTGGTGTTGGTTCTTCAAGGCTGATAGATTTTATTTTGTTTAAGGAAGTGAGTGACACTTTTCAGAACTGAAGCGATTTTTAAGGCTCCCAATATACTTTTGTTTACCTCTTCTATTTAGATTGTGTTAATCAAACTCTTAAAGTTATATCAATTCTGATGAAAAGCAATTGCCAAGGTTGGTATCTGGCTGTGAGCCATTGCTAGAGATAGCACAAAGGCTGGACATGATCTTTGATCTGAGCTGGTGCTACCATTCATTCATCTGCTCCTTTGGTTGCCCACATCCAGACACAGTCCTTAAAGTATCTCCTGTACACATCACTAATGCTTTATAATGTCTTGGCACTTCTCTGCATAAAAATCAGTCAGTTGTTTTTAAAAAGCTTTCATAAAAAGCTTTTTAAAAGCTTCCTAGAAGATACGCAGGTGGCGTTGTCAAACAACAGACAATGTCAGTTGTGTGTGCTGTTGTGTGTGCTGCGACTAATATATTAATCGCAGCAAATTGAAATACTAAATGTGTAATAGCATTGCCAAAATAAAACAAATGTGAGTGTCTTTTTTTCTTCAGGCAAATACAATACCTCAGATTTGTCCCTTAAACAGTACTTGAGCGTACTAAGTATGGAGCCAGGCTCTTTCCAGTGGTGCCCAGTACCAGGACAAGAGGCAGTGGGCGCAAACTGGAACACAGGAGGTTCTGGCTAACCATCAGGAAGTACTTCTTCACTGTTGGCACAGGTTGCCCAGAGTTGTGGAGTCTCCTCTTTGGAGAACTTCAAAAGCCCCTGGACATGGCCCTGGGCATCCTGCACTGTGTGGCCCTGCTGGAGCAGGGATTGGACCAGGGGGCCTCCAGAGATCCCTGCCAACCTCAACCATTTGTGATTCTGTCTGTGAGGTTACTTTTAGCCCACCTTGAATTAGCCTTCATCAATCAATTATTTTTTATTCAGTTGCAGGGTGTTGCTTAGCATGCTGCTGACTTTGCAGTCTCCCTCTCCCTCTCCTGTTTCAGATAATACAATTTCTCCTCAAAGTTTTAAAACTTTGTATCTCCCTTACATTTCTTGCATTTGAAAATGAGGCTGAAAAGTGCATGGAAGCTACACTGCCTACTCTGCTGCAGAGGTTGGTAGTTTCTGACTCCTGTCCGAATCTGCTGACTCTATTTGATAAGAGTCGGCTTTACCCTTGAGCATCACACCGTGAAGGCTGTTAAGTGTCTGTGTCACTTCCTTCTGAAGCAGGTATTTGCATCTGTTGGCTTTGCTTAAACTAATGCATTATGCTTGAACTGCAGAGAACTCTTATATTGTAAATTTTGTCTCCCTAAGCATTATTGGGCAATATAAAAGAAAATATAATTTATACTGCGATTAAAAAGAAAAAAAAAAAAAAAGAACAACAGCCTTATTGATTCAAGTTTCCATTAAGCAAATGCCTGTACAGGAACCAATAATGCTACCGTTGCTCTAAGTTTGAGGTTTCCTTGCAAGTGTGGAGAGGAAGAAGGAATTAAAACAACTGGCAAACTTTTTCATGCTACACCTGCTCCCAGGATGACAATATTTCTAGTAAGATTTTGAGAAGTCTATTGTTCTAATTGAGAACTGTGTTCACAACCGAACCGGTGACTGAAAGAAGATGTTCTTGTGATGGTTTGATGATGGTTTCCACTTCCCTTACTACTAATCAGAGTAATAAGCAAGGACATGGCACTGTACTCTGTGAACTTTGAACAGAAAATGAGAGCACAGGACTTCACCAAAGGACAATAAATAAATAAATAAATAAATAGGGAAAAGAAAAAAGAAAAAGAAAAAAAAAAGACCATTAACAAAAAAGCACAATTGTGACGGAAAAGTGAGTCTTGTGTCTTTAAAAAGCTTATGATGGCAATTATAACTTAACATTCACTCTAATTGGCTTTCATGCTATATAGACCACCCAAAAACTATGCACCATTTAAGTACTATTTAAAAGAATTTTAGAAAGATATTTTAAAAGTGTACAAGCCTTGGGCTGGTCCTTTTCACAGGAATGCATTTTCACAAGCCTTTGTTTTCTTTAGGCAAAGATAATTTTTGTAAGTGAAATAATATTAGTCATCTTAAAAAGATTCCATAGAAACCAAGTACACTCTCGTCTTTCCAAGCACTTTATTTGTTTCCTTGCCTTTTCTCGTGTAGAAGATGGCAGAAATGCAGGAATGAAGGACGGTGATTCTTCTGTTCACGCCTCTGTTCACGTTCACGTGGCTAGTATAAAAACACCACAACCCATTAACATTGCTTGATTTTGACAGCTTCCACCTGCCTAACTTCTGGGAAGATGCAAAAGCTTTTTAAAAACAATTGACTTTTACGCAAAGAAGTGCCAAGAATCTAAATAATCTAAAATGTACATATGTGAGCATTCTGCACACAGCTTCTACTGTGAAAAGGGGTAGAAGATGGCGTCCTGAAGTGCCCCCCCAGCCCTTGCACTAGATACGGTCCTGGGCAAATTTGCTCCAGGTATTCCCACTTAAGGATCAGTACAGCATGGCTTGCCTCCCGTTTCCCCTTTCCTACTGCTGTGTGGAGAGGTTTTGCAAGGATACCGCCACTGCTTCTGGGAGGAGACTGGTATAAGGGAACAACACAATGGAGCTGGATAGCACAGGTAGGGGAACAAGGCTGTCATCACAAGAGTCACTACAGTACTCCCATTCAGCAATTCTAGTAACATTTGTTACTGTGGGTATTTAAAACTGTAGCATCAACACAACCCATACTCATGTTATTCATTACTGACTGCAATCAGTAGTACACACAAACAGCTGACTACTGGTTTCAGAGACAGTAACTAAGCATAGCAATCCCAGCCTTCTAGGGCTAGCTTCCTATGTAGTGTCCTGATACCGTCCTGTACCTTAGTGTGCTAGATCAGTACCGTGACACATGGCAGTATCAACAACATAAGAATAAAGCCCTGCACAGAATCACAAATGCAGCAATGGGAACCTTGGTAATGCTGAAACAGAAATGGAAGAATTTAATTTAACTGAACTCATTGTGATTTTGTATTCATCTTTTATTAGCTTTTGAGCATTAACAATTTCTTAAACACAATCCTTGAAAAAAGCAACCCTCTAGTGGTGTCCTTCATTGCTGTATTGGATCTCTATTGCTATAAAAAGCAATAAAAGGTGGAAAAAGATGAAAAGTGTGACAAAAAATGCTGAGTGTGACACCATATGGTATGGAATATCCCTTTGGTTGGTTTAGGTCAGCTGCCCTGGTGATGTTTCTTTTCTCACATCTTTGCCCACCCATAGGGGAGTTAGGGAGAGTCCTGATGCGGTGCCAGCACTGCTCAGCAGCAGACACAACACTGGTGTGATACCAGTGCTGTTCTAGCTACGAGTGCAGAGCACAGCACTGCAGGGACTGCTGCAGGGAAAGTTAACTACATCCCAGCTAGAGCCAGTACAGTTGCAAACACGTTATCATACACAATACATACACAAACATATACATATATGGGAATTTTAGAAAGTACTGTCTGCACAGCTGTCTGCTGTTCTTATTATCAGAATATTATGCATAATTATTAAAGTCAATCCCTGAGAAACTATTGAATCACCACAGCATTTCCAGAAGGTAACATACCTTTCCTGACTGTTTCAGGGAACGTCAGTGAAATGTCCAAAAATTACTGAGAAGCAGTAGATTATTTCTGGTCTTTGAATAAACTTTTGTGCTCTGAATGCATGCAAAGTTCTCACTGAATTGAGTAGGCACTGTGCAGATACAGTCAACAGCACGATGTAAGTATGAATCTTAGTCTGACCATCCAAAAATCACTGAAAAAAACACTTCTATCTCAGATTTAATACAATCAAACAGCACTTGAAACCAGTTCAGCCAAGAATACTAACATATTTAAAACAGCAGTAAATTTATTCCTTGATATAGCAATTACCATGTTGCATCCTTAGCCTTTTCCCTTCAGAATTCCACAGTTTTGATGACAAAGGTCAATTTCTAGTACTTCCAGTAAGACCCTAATGGTGGAAGGGGAAAGATCAACTTTAAAGGCTGTATAGCATACTTCAAATCGGTTACATTACTTATACTCCTGCTCTCAGGAAGGAAGACATTTTGAAAGAGACACCCTCACTTTACTGAAATGTAGACACAATAGAGTGCAAAACATATTTATTACTTTTTTTTTTTTAAATCCATGTTTCTAAAGTGAGAACTTGAAAAAATGACAGCATTCTAGAAGGGCAAAGTAATTGAGCCTTAAATGAAAGAGACAGGTGCAGTCAAATTGGGAGTAAATGTGAATGGTTTCTAAACCCAAAAGATATGATAAATACGTTCTTAACATTGCATTTGATGTTTTTAGTTATATTTTTCTAACAGGTGTTTCTTTGAGCCATAATTTTCTTTTGAAAGACAATTTGAGACACTTGCATCAACACAGCACTGTGTAGAGGATATTATCCAAATCTGGTCTTATTTGGAAACATCCAACTTTGTGGCTTGTTATCAACTGTTAATGGACAGAAAAACACTACTGCTAACATTTGTACTTTTCACTGAAATTCCTGCAATGTTTACTGCTTACCTACAAAAAGCGGTTTATTGGAGCCAAGTGATTTTGCGACAATCTCATTTTCAAATAAAAGTTTGGGCATGCACTTCTGTGGGAATGTTAAATGTTCAAATACTATAAAAAAATTAGAATAATGTGTTTCTAGGGTCTAACATTATTTTCCTATACTAGCAGTAACTTAAGATCTGTCATTCTTCACAATTGTATGAAGTCACTGTAACAAAGTCAATCTAAGAATAGGCAAGGCTGCAACTAGAGGCTTCTGGGGGTCCTTTTGGCAGAGAAGCCAAGACACGGTGAATGCTATTTCATTCACTAAGGAGTTATGTAAAGGTTGTCATCTTTGGTCCTTTGCGATCTCTGGGTGAGGAAAGGTTTAATGCTTCAAAGGATGTGGTCTTTACTTAGAACTTCTAGAAAGCTAATTTACACAAGACAGTGGGTATTGTCTGTGAAAGGATCTTCAGATAGGTCTCAAGTTCTTCTGATCTACAATATTTTCTTCTCAAGAAATTGTCATCTCATCTCAAGCTGATAAACATCCTTTCAAAACAAAGAATGACTTAATTGCTCTCACTCACTGGCATAAAACAGAAGTGGCTAAAGTAGCAGACTTAACTGCATATGAAACTAAGAAGTCACATCTCTCGTTTGAACACTTATTCAAATTAAAAATGAGCCAAAAAGTCCAGGCTGAGCTATAAATGAGATACTGATCCCATCAATATCAGAGCAACAATTCAAGACTTCAGCCTATGTAACTGATACTACAATACAGACCCTCCTTCTTTAATGGCGAAAGATTTTTTTTTCTCCAGCAAAAATCCTCACAGCATCCTGAAATAGACGGGTTTTTGTAATGTTGCTAAGTCAAGACTGTTTTCCAAGGTATACTGTTCAAGGGATTTGTTGTTGTTGTTGTTGATTTGTTTTGTTTTAAAAGTTTTTCGAATTCTTGTGGCTTCATTTGCGATGTTGGACCTGTGAAGGATAATAGACTGGAAGAGTGTCACTGCAGACAGACAACTCTCGAGTTCCAAGCTGCAAGTCGGTCTGCAGTCTGTTGGATTCACCCTTTGGCTCTGTGCAGTTTCTCAGCTGCAATTCCTTGGTGAAGCAGAATTCAATCTGACCAATTGTTTGTGCTTTTTCACCCTAGAAACATGAGGAATGAGATCAGCTTATTGTGGAGAAGACAATAAACCACTTCTTCAGATATACTGCCTGTCTATTGAATACAGTAGTGCTTGTTTGTACAGTTACCTCTTGAAAAATGTGAAGGGGACAGGTATTACAGGTATCCGCTTCAAACAGCTTATAGCGCATACTTTTCTTTAAGGAGCAAGCAAACAAGAAAACACATTCCATCACCATAATTCAGTAACAGTTTGGGGAATCTGCTTAACTAGTAAGCCTCATTATGAAATGCTGCAACAGATTATCATAGAATGACAGGATGGCTCGGGTTGGAAGGGACCTTAAAGATCATCTAGTTCCAACCCCCCTGCCATGGGCAGGGATGCCACCCACTAGGATCAGGTTGCCCAGGACTTCATCCAACCTGGTCTTGAATACCTCCGGGGACAGGGCATTATCTTAGCATTTACCAAATTTGTCTACTACACAGAAGCTGTTCATCTTAGAGAGGAGCTCTGTTTGAATTCTGTAAATATTAAAGGATACATCTGACCCAAAATTCATCTTTCATCAATTTTTTCAGAAGAATGGGAATTGAAGCAAAGGAAGTTCACCAAAAAAAGAGAAAAACTTGTTTTTATAATAGTTTTTTACTGAATAGAACACAGAAGTAGGCTGCCAAAATTAGCAGAAATGTAATTTCTGGACTTCAGAACAGAGTAGAGAAAAAAATATTGACTGGAAAGAAGGAAGTAAGGCATGAAAATCTTTCATATAGGAAAGGAGATTATAAGAAAAGCCCCAGAGAATGCATTCGTATAATAAAGTGCATATGGAAAAAAAAAAACCAAAAGAAAAACTAATTTTGAAACCACTATGAACATAAGATATAAAATAAAAAATGTACTCTTTTAAAAATTTATTTTAGTTTGGGCTTTTTGTTTTAAAAAGCTTAAGAACACTGCATTGATAACTTTGGGTCTCTAGAAAGGGCTACCTTTAAACACCTGGGGTATCCTCTGTCCTTTCTACTACCCATTAGCTTCAACTGTTAATCACAGGAGATCCAAGCTGTAAATTGCTGTCACATAACATGAGCAGTATCCCTATTGTACTAAAAACAATGGCAGAACTACAGTGAACAGAGATAGAAACTGGGGGTTGTGTTAGCTCTGTATTTCTTCAACATCAAGAGGTGGGTGAGGGTTCAAACCACATTCAACTCATTATTTTTGCTGCTTAGAGCAACTTAAAAATACATTTTAAAATAATTTTATCCTTGAATTCTTTTTCATGTGAAGTGACATCTGAGTACAAAAACCTCAGAGCACTACTAAAGCAAATGAGCTGACAACACAAGAGCTATTAAACTCCAACAGGAACTGTATCTTGGCAAGTTTTCGTAAACTTGCTGTCTGTGTATGGGCTCCTTTCAGCTCATTCTTGTTGGTTCTAGTAATTTGCTATAGAGCAAGTAAGCTTTAGCAGAAGCAGGAAGTACTCAACTACAGTTCACTTCTAGCATGATGGTTACAGCATTCACGCAGGAGATGAGGGTTCAAATCTTTTAAGGCAAATAGGGCTCTAAAACCCAGAGCTCCTACTTTATGGGCACCTATCCTAACAGCAAAGCTGTTACATAAAGAATGGATAGTTCCTCCATTAACAATATTTCTGTGTTAAGAAAAGGCTACAGCTCAACATAAGCTTAAATTCATGGTGTTAGCATGTAGGCAATATTTTTGTGAACTCAATTCTAAGAATTGAGCAATATCTGATCTCTAAGGAGCGGCACCCAAAAGGAACACCCAGACTGTGCTGCAGATTTTTCACTATTTTTGTTTTTTTCATAGAAAGTGTTTATTTGTTTGAAAGTGGTAAAGCGTGTGTTTGTTTTTACCTCTTCTGGAGGAAGACATTGGATCTTTGGTGTTACACCATAAAATTTTGTAAGAACTTCTTTTATGGCAGTCATCTGAAAAATGAAAAAGCTTGTATAATTTATTAAGTCACTAGCACATCTTCCAACAGGTCTCACATTTCTAATTTTGCAAAAAGTTTTAGAAAAGCACGACTTAAAAAAAAGCAATTAAAAAAATAAGATCATTTACTCTCTAGAAATTAATTAACTTATGCTGAAAGAAGAACACGTGATCTTGTTTCATATAAAAGATTGCTTCTTACCTGGTAATATGTACTGCTTGGCTTTATCCCAGCTTTCTGGAGATAACTGAAACAAAGATAGAACACATTTTCATGGTTCCTATATGCAAATATAGCTTCATAACCATAAGGTAAATGAATAATCTTAATGAGAACCTGGCAAGCATTACAATAAGAGGAAGCAAAAGAAACTTCTCCTTCATACTCCGCCAGGCCAAGGGAAGGTTTCCTTTTCTGAAAGGCCACTGCCCACCCAACTTAGCAGGGTCAGCACAAACCCTCTCCCCTACCTTAGTTGAAGGAGCTGGAAGAGTTGAGTCTTCAGAGACAGCTAGGGGAAAGGACTATGCTACTGTCATTTGCTGGATCTTCATATTGCTCTGTTGAGTGCCAGGCAGGGCATATAGTTTAACTGTCTCCTTTCCCCTGCCCCAAGCCATACCCCCGTGCTCTGACCCCTGTGAGGGATCTGAGGCAGATTTGTGAGGCCACTTGACACACCGTCGTGTTCTAATGCAGGGAGGGCTTCCTGGGACAGCAGGCGCACAGCACACAGAGAGAGGCATGTGCCACAAGGATCAACATCAAGGTCAGGACAGATACATTTCCAAAATTACTTTGTAAGGATGTTTTTTATTAGAAAGGTTGTTCACATAACAAAACAAGGTAACTCTCAGTATCTTGTAGCTTATATACCCCTTCCTTTAGATTCATTCCTGAGAACAACTTAAAGTGTGGACTTCTAAAAAGTCTCAGGACCCAACAGGTTCTCAGTATTCAAGTCCCAGCTTCTTCAGTAATAACTGGGAATGTTCAGCATCTCTCAGGATTTAATCCGTAAGTGCTAATAATGCTCAGCCCTTCCCAGATCAAGTTCTGCACTGGAGAAATTTAATCCAATCGTCTAAAGGTCTACCTGTTTATGAAAGTCATTTGACACTGCATATGAGCAGGCCAATAAAAGAGATGATGTTCTGTCATTCTTACAGGAGCCTGTAAGACATCCTCTTTTTAATAACTTCTTATTTGGAAAGTTTTAATCACTCTAACACTACTTTTTCTCATAAAAGTATAAATGAAGCACAATGAGAACATTAGCAGTCTTTACTCTTTTCAGTGAAGATTAAATTAATTATGCTCATTTTTACAATGCAGAATATGCTATGAGCAATTAGCCTCAAGATGCTTCAGTCTCTATTATTTTTCATTACACACGCTGCTACAGAGTCACATAATCGGTCACTGTGCCATCTGTAAAATGTTTTAATCACACCATCACCGCTACTTAGGCAATTGACTTATCAGACATTATTAATTTTAACACTACATATGACGTGCTCTTAAGCACTGTGTCTAGAAAAATGTGATTAAGTTTTACAAGACACCTGCAAAAACAGGAGGGGGATGGAAGAAAGACATTTTCTTTGTGCATATGAATGAGACTGTTAAACAGACTGCTTGGACAAGACACTGACAGAACATGAACTTTTTTTTTAAAAAATTTTATTTTTTTAAATATACATTTCTAGATACAAAAGGACAACTTTTCTCCTCTCTCAGATACTGTCTTTTTACACACACACACAAAAAAAAAAATATTGGTCAACAAATCTGAGTCGAACCCTTTCCCACCCACACCAAGCATTTATCAGGAAAGGACTCTGCACTTTTGACATTCATTGGCAGCCACGTTGTGTACATACAGTGCTTGGACACATTGCCCTTTGGGACATCCTCTCTTGCTGCTAGCTCTCAGCCCCTTCCCAGGATGTTCTGCACAATTTTGCCTGCAGCTTGTCCTTCCCTCTGAGCAGAACACTGCTTTTTCTAAACACGGTTGAGTGTTAGGCATCAGTATGACTCAGAGGTCTGAGAGTCTCAACGCTTGGTTTAGAAGTCTACAGGTACCGTAGCTTTTGGTAGCGAGATATAGCTGATACAGCTTCTCAGAATGTTCTGGCTTACATTGTCTAAAAGGTTTCTGTGAAGCACTCTGCTGCCTTAACAGACTCTGAAGTGACCAGAGACACTCTTCTCAAAGTAGACAACATCTCCTCTGAATTCCAGTACCAGAAATAATTTACGCTAAGACTGATTTCCCCTCTGCCATGAGATGATTATACTCATTTCTTGTTAGATTTTAAACTTTTATAAACTATTTGAAGTAAGAGCAGACCACAGAGTTCACTAACATACCCATTAAGATCAACATGCTGGTAGAGCTCCAGGGTTTTACCAAAGTATTTCTTTTGAGAATTGAGGACCTCAAGTGTGGCTGCACAAGTCCCATGTTTCTCCCATTCATGTTTCCTATAGGAAGTAAGCAAAATTCAGGTTTCAGATAACATTATTTGCAGATATCAAGAACCTTGGTAAATCTTAAATCTTAAAGTCAAGAATCTTAAAGGGTTTATGTAAGAAGTATGATATTGCACACAAAAAATACTGCTCACGCACAAAAAAAAAAGAACAAAAACCATCACTCCTACCATTTGAATTACAGCACGGAATAGAATGCAAAAGAAAACAATTCCTGTAATTTGAAGGAAGACAAACTCAAACAGGACAAAAAATGTTAAATTCAAAATACATTTGTATCAATTCTTAAGTTTATTGAAAGACTAAACAGTATATTTTTAGTAAGACCACCAGTTTTTGTTTATTTTGTTTTTTAAGTTTTCATGAGCCACTTGTATTAAATAAGTGTCGGTTCAGCAGATGTGCACAAATATTTACCATCTAATCACAAACCCTAGCACTACCAGAGCATTCCCTGACCTTATGATGTCTTAGTACCTCATGGAATGGCAGAGAAGCACAAGGACAATTTTTTTTTCACTTAAAGATCTGCCTTTGAATTGTCCATTCATAATAATTAGATTCTTCTTAAGGAATGAAAACACTTTGACTAAGTTATGCTTGGATCTAGAGAAATTCGTATGCTACTTCCAAACAGAGAATTCATAAATAAACTTGTAGTGTCAAGGGATTTGAGACAGGAGAGAAGATTTTAACTCCAAGTTCCCAGATTCAGCCTAGTTGAGTGTTCTCATCTTGGTTGTTACACTCAACTTGACTGCATATTAAGTGAATTGCTTACCACCTGCAGAAGTCCACTTCACATGGGTCAAAGAGCAGGTTTCCCAACAAGGGACTTGAAATTACTGATGACAGAAGAGACTTTTTTTTTAAAAAGAAATTGAAGCTATTTCAGGTAAACTTGGCAAGAGATATTGGCTGAGAAGCTGGTTTGGACCAAAGGCAGACAACAGTCAAATCCAAATAGCTACTGGAGCAGCAATAAGCTGGAGGCAAGGATTTGCACGTAGGATGCCTATTTTTCTTCAGAAAAATATGTATTTATGCATGTGTGTAAACCTTATGGTAAAGTGTTGTGACTGTCTTTTACAGTCTGTCAGTGGTATGTGAATTTAAATGTCCTGCTGTTTCCAGAAAGAAGGCAGAGATAGAGGGCCAAAGATCTGATGGTGCTCAAGAAGCATATCGTTGCTAACATGAAGCTGCTGTTGGAATGGTTTGGTCCAGTTTGCACTGGTCACAGGGGCCAGGCCATGGGGCTGTGGGGATGCTTAATAGAAAGGCACAGAGCTACCCACAGACAGTGCCTGTGCTTCATCGGCTGCAGCAAGCCAAGGACACACTGGGCCCAAGTTTTTGAATCAGTCTTTTGAGTGTTCCAGACTGGAGAGAGAGTTTAGAGTCACTATAAAACAATTACAGCAACTTTAAGATAACATTTCTTTTCACATTGTTACTTGATTTTTTTGCAGCACAGCAACGTGGAAAAACAAAGTGACGCAGATATAGCTAATTCTGACCGCTCGAGCACAGGCATACGAAATTTCACCTTCACCTCTTCCACTTAAATACAAACTGAAGCAGGTAGGAAATGAAGGAGTTGTGGGTAACAGGGAATAATAAACAGTTTGTTTAGAAATTGAAAGAATTTATGTCTCAGTGCTATTCACTGAGACATTATCCTTCATGTAGGCTGCAACTGACAAGGTCATTTTACTTGAGCCTTAACTCATATGCAGAACATAGCCTCTTGTAGTCACGAAGACCAGCCCCCCTTCTGTAACTCTTCATAATTATAAGCTAGGTAGTAACAGAGTGTATATGTTACAAGAACTTCGTGACATTTTTTCCTCCTCATAGGACACAAGTACTTTGGCAAGCACACAGGAGTGAAGGTTGCAGCGTTAGATTGGGTGCCACTACGTAATTTGTCCTTCTCCATAATTTTCTTGACAATGCTCTTAAGAATAAACGCTACACTTGCATACCTGGAAGCTAAATCCTACAAATGACATCTTAAGGGGCTGCAGAAATGCAAAGGAATGAAATAGTAGAACTCATTTGTGTGGAAAAAATGCTAAACCTCAGAAGAGATTTTGCTGCTTCTTATGTACAACAAGGACAGAGTTCCCCCAAGCTCAAAGTCATGGAGATACGGTAGACAAAGCTGGAAGCACATCAGATGGATCCAAGGGCTGTAGAAAACAACCCAGCTTGAAAACTGCTTCCTTGGGATAGGAACAAAGGTCTGCAAGTGCTGCCCACAAAATATTTCAGATGTATGTGTAACAGTTTACAACCAATTTCAGTTAGTAAATTTTGAGATCCAAAGCACCCATACCCCTCTATCCTGTTATAAGCAATTCAACCCTGTCCAGTTCAAATTCTTGGGTGGCAATTGCCACAGTTCACAAGATGAACAGAGATGAGCAATTATCTTTACAGAGGCACCCACAACCATTTTTCAATACCCATGAAGAACCCTTATCTCCTCCTTTAAGCCAGAACTCCAGTTAGAGATAGACACATGAAGAAATATACTATGAAATTACAGCAGTCATGGAAAAACCCTGATGTGATACACTGAGATATCCAACATCCATTTTGCTTGTCACTGCTTATGTTCTTTATTTAACTGAGGTGCCTTCAGTGTACGACAATGAAAATCAATCAGATTTACTTTCAGATTCTCTTTTCTGCCATATTGGTCCTTCCTTTTTTTTTTTTTTTGGGGGGGGGGGGCTTTGTTTAACACTAGAGATAAACATGTTTTTAAAAAAACTTGAAGTAAATATTTTAACTGAATTAAGGTGTACAACAGGACTTTATTAGCTTTCAACTAGCTTAAAAACTTAAAAGCTTGCATTTACAAAATCTGCAATTAGAACTGCCAGTTATAGTGCACTTGTCACTGTACTGAAAGGGAGTGAATTACTCTGTCAATCAAAATATTGGTTATGGTGTTCTAATCTAACTTTTCTATCACTTTTATACTAGTGACGTTTCCAGGTATTGAAATAAGTTCTGTTTGCTAGCCTTGAACTGAAACGAAAAAGGCTTTGTATCTGTTTATACCTACTGTCTACCAAAGTATCTCTGTTAGTAAAACAAGAACTGGTATGCACTTGTTTTCATGAACAGGTAGGTGTTCAGGGCATGGGAGGTGCTAGATTTAGGATACATTTTCTTGTTCTTATTCCAGGAACAGTTTAAATTGGCATAAACTTGTGATATCACTGAAAGAGGCAGTCATGCTCTCCTTGGAATAGTGCAAAGAGAAAGAGAGATTACCACTTTTGACATTTACAAGTTCAGACTGCCATAAGACACTTGTAAGACCAGTTTAGGACTTGGAGGACACGGATCTTCTGTAGAACAAGGACAAGACTAAAATTAACACCCATTCCCTTCAAAATTCTTCCTTAGTGACACAGGGAGGAAACAGTCCTCCAATCCAAAGGAAAGCCCCAGAGGCACTTAGAGCTAAGACAGCTAGAGGCAGCAGCATTTAAAGCTATACACTCTACATCTTACCTGATGTTACTGCTTTCACAGTAGATCTGGAAGAGCAGATTATATTGAGTGCATTATTATAAACTAAAATCACAGGCAATTCAAACTGAAGCCTGTGCAAACTCATATAATACTCATACTGCTCTTCAGTCCAAGTGTCTGATGATTTAGAAGTAAAGAGAAACATAGTAAAGAAGGAAAACTGTTGTCAGGAGAGGTATAAATCTTTCCTATAAGCCAAGCAGGTTGATCACTAAACAAATTCCCATTTGATCTGATTTAGGCTGCTAGGAAAGTAAAGAAGAGGAAAGTCTGTAGGGAAATGGCTAGGACCATACAATGAATCCTATTTGCCCATTCCTTCCTCTGCGTGAAAGTCCAAAAGAAAAGGTCTCTCAAAGCCAGGCAACACAGTGAAGGCAGCTAGGACGAGGCCTGAGAGCTGCTCTTGCAGCGGGTTTTTACATCCCTAGAGCACAACTGCTATGCAGATTTAAATGTGTTAGCAGCAGCTGCTTCTCCTCCCTGGAGACAAAGAGAACAAACACATTCTCTCTCTCTCTTTCACCAAGTTCCACTTCTCCAAAATTGCTGCCACAGCCCCTTCTTCAACAGTATGCATTTTGCAGGTGCTATAGCAAAAAAACTTTAAGAAAAGAAAAAAAAGAACGTGTGAAGATGTATCACTTTCAGTGTCTTCCTGGATGCTGCTTCTCATGCATAACATCTTACCTGAAGAATTACTAATTCAGATTGGCTTTTTTGGTAAAATAATATCCAAAATACTTTTTAATGTTGTTTGTACTCACCAGAAATGGGTACGATTCAAAGATGAATGAATTACATCTGGCCAATAGCGTCTCATGTCTGGCATAAGATCCTAAAAATAACACAAGTAATTTATCAATAAAAACTTACCTGCAGCTGAAAAACTATTTTATACACAATCTACATGTATTGATAAATTTTCTAAAACTGAAGCCTTGTCTTTCAACAGCCCCAAAAGAAACATTTACTTGCAGAAAAATAAGAGAGGTCCTTTTCCCCAGTACTCTGAAAATGCTGTTGGTGGTGGTGACAGGTAGATGTGACTATCTGAATATATTAATACTGACACACTGCCTTGAAGTAAAATTTTCCTTCTACTGTTCCTGCAGAAATTGTTCAATCATGGAGCTTTTCATAGCTGTAGACTCAAGTCTCCCATCCCCGCTTACATGAGGGGGTGGAACCTCATGGCCTCCAGAGCCCCCCTCCAACCTCAACCATTCTGTGCAATTCTGCAAATTAAACATAGATATTTTTAATAAATAACCTTTCTTTAAAAAAAAAAAAAGAGAGAGGACTATTGCCACTGGAGAAGACACATAGAAACTCTGTCTTATTTTCTGTGTTCTGACTTTCCAGTGGAAAATGGAACAGCGAACACAAAATGACTGTACATTTTTTCACAGGTACTTGTTACCACTGGAGAGCTGTGCCTATGTTCTCTAGACTTTTTGGTAAGGAAGAAGTAGCTGAACAAGACAAATCACATGTCTGCAAAATGGAGTATGAATAGCCACTAATGAACACAAGCACTGCAATTTCAATTCATACCAGAAGCACCTAATGCCTTTTTTGACTCCTTGAAAGAACATACCTCTCAGCAAACTACATTAACAGCAATATATTATGAGCTACAGATTTTGCACATAGGAAGTGCAAAAGTAATGCCACTCAGCTCTGCTTGGTATGACTTTTTTTGGTTTCTTGTTTTAAAATAAATACCTTAATCTCTGTGACATTGAAATGCCATGTCCTATTACATTCTTCACTTTTGTCAGGCCTAGAAAAGCAAAACAGAAGTGAAAAAAAGATGTTTTCCAAGTCACTAACAGTAAGAACAACATATTACTAGCCTGAATCTTAAATATGCAAGATTATAGCTATAAATTTGATTTAAATATGCAAGTAATCCATCAGCATCTACAGTGTTTTATAAGTAAAAAAATACTAATCATTATATAAATTATAGCTAAACCTTTTCCCATATAGAAGCTCTAAGGCCTTTCAACCCATCACCCTCTGTAAACAGTGCACAGGGGGAGTAATGATATGGAAGAGTCTTGCACATGTCACTGATGACACTGACCTTCCCAACCACTGCACCAAGTGACGATTCTGCAAGTACCACCAGAAAGTCACTGGAAATCTATATATAATGCTGTTCACCTTTCCAGGACATACAGCTTACCAACCTCCCGTCCTGAATTTTCCCTATGTTTCTCATGAAAACTTTCAAATTGCTGCCATGGACAATAATTCCAGGTAGTTGATTCCTTTGAAACAAATTTGTTTTTTGTGTACTTTTACAATATTTGTGCTGAGTTAAGGTACTTAAAGGCACAGGCACTCGTGAGACATTAACAAATCCTGTGTACTCAGAAAGAAAAAGAAAGAGGGGAAACCATACTTCCCTTTCTGTTTGAGAACATCAGTGATGTTATAAAGAGTTGTATAAACAAAATGCTCATGTGACAAGAAGATTTTAGTAGCTCAGTGAATCATGGGATATACAAGAGTGCACAATAGTTTTATATCAAAACATAGACTTTGGATTTCCAGAAAAACAAAGGCTTTTGTTTGAAGCAATTATAAGATTAAACAGATAGATTGAGCACTTCAAAAACATCACTAAACATCCTTATATGAAACTTAAATTTCAACGTTTCCAGGTTGAAATAAAAAACAATCTACAATCATACCACAGTCCATGAATTGTCCAGTATTCCGGCGGATCTTGACAATCATTAGCATTCTGCTGTGGAAAACAAAAATATAGAATATTTGTTATGTGTGTCCAGGGATGATGGTTTAGAGGGAAAATAAAAGCTCATTCACTGGTGGCCCAAAGCACTAGTAAGACATGAGAGTTTTTGCTTGCACAGACCAGTTCAGGTGAACTCCAGTTACTTGAACCTGTTATGAATTGTGTTGCTTAGCTGACACCAGCAAGCACTAAAGTTTTGAAGCAGATTAAGTGAACACCAGGGGGGGATCCTGAATGGGCAGTTACGAAAAGAAGACAAAGGACAGGTTCTGAGCTAATAGGAAGTAGTCTGATCCATGCTAAATGAATAGAGGTAATTCTACATTTATCTTATATTCTAGGTGGCAATTCTAAGTATTTTTCTCATCACTGGATCTTTTCAAGGAGTGCAGAACCATTAAAATAAAATTTAAAAAAAAATCAAAATAAGCTATAATATTGGACAAGCACACTTTAAGTGTCCAAGAGTACTTTTGGTCTTATATTAAAAATAGAAAAAAAAAAATACAAAGAGTACATTAAAGTGTTTTGACTTGAGGGACAAGGAAAGGGAGAAAGAGGAGGAAAGAACATATACATTCCTGCCAACAATACCCCCAGCCAAAACTTCAGATAATGCAGGAGAAATAGCCTAAACGTTAACTCTTGTTTAGAGCAGAATACATATTCCTCAACAGACAAACAAAAATGTCTACATTCAAACATCACAGAATAACATTACTGTATTTTCCTTGATTACCCTGCTTAGTAATTAGGGCTCTTTTCAGTAAACACTTTTCTCCATTAAATAACAGCCTCTTGATACTTTCCTTCCCCAAAATAATTGCTTTCCTTTTTAGCTTGCATCACATATCCTGCCTTAATTACGCTACAATGCCTTTTATGCGATGCTGGAACAAGAGCAGTGTAGACAAGTGCAGAGAGACCTGTAATCTCACTAATTGCCTTATGCATGCCACAAACCAGTGGCTGCAAAACTGCAGCATCTGCAAGACTTTCATGTTCTGTGCCAATTTCCTTCCTCTTCCCTCCTGCCACCAACAAATAAAAGCAATTAGACCCAGCAACAGCGTTTATTCCTGACAGGTTTTCAGCAAACACACTTTGGAAGCATCTAAACGATACCGCTCTTGTAACGACACAAGCTTTCTGGAGCTGAAAGACTGCAGCTATCCAGCCCAAAATACAGTAAATCTATAGCCAGTGGCTAATCACTCCCTGAAAAACAGCCTGCCAGATAATCAGCTTGTGCAACCAGGGTGGGAACAAGAACAGTGCAGTTGTGCTTCTTACCCAATCTTTTACCGCAGTTCCCATTCAAGCTAAAGGAAACCCCACAGCATTTTAAATTTAAGGCAGTTTACTCAATCAGGGTTTAGACTGAGACCCAGGACCCATTTTGGTTCCAATCTGAAACAATATATTCTGTAGTCAGAAGGAAAGCTAAATGGTCAAAATGTGATTAGACTGCCAACATCTTAAAGTCTCCCTAAAGATCAGATAGGACCCTGCACTGACTCTGAAAAGCTCAGTGGCATGACACTAGAAGTCACCAGCCTGTTTCCAGTGGGTAAAAGCCTCCTCAAGCCAGTTGGCACATAAACACTGGGTAGAATTGAACAAAGAACTAGTGTCCTTTTAGCTTTAGGTCTGTGGGACGCCAGGAATCAGCTCTACCCTATTGCAGCATTAACCCAGTTAGCTATTTTTTCTACACATTTCATGATATTGTTGGTGTTATGCTGCAGGCTGGCAGCACCATACAGTCAGTGCCACCTGTGACACAGAAGGTCACACACAGCATTTTGGCCAGCTTCATTCATCTTTCTTTCCAGTTCTAGCCATGGTATTTTTCCAACGTTTCCTTTAAACCAACATTGTAAAATAAGCAAACATCATCCTGAGAAGCTGGGTATCCCCGCTACTTCTGCAAAACACTTCGTGTTAGCCTTCCTGTTTACCATATACTGACTGCTGAGGGATTGTTTCAAACTCAGGCAGCTGCCAACTTGAAACGGAGTTACAAACATGTATTTACAAGCAGGCACTGGACCTCAGAAACTCTTCCAGACCAGGTTAACTGGAAAAAGGAACATTGTCTTCTCCTGTTTTAAAATAATTCGACAACCAGACCCACCCTAGCTAACTATGTGGCCGGTAACACTGAGACAAGCAGCAGTGGGCCTCTGCAGCACCGCCATGCTGCGAGGAAGCGCTGGAGCCAAGATGGCCAACACGGAAGGGCCACTGAAAACTGTCAATGAAAGGACTGAATTTAGAAGATTGTTTTAAAAAAAAAGATTGGGAGGAGGGAAACAAAACATATTTACTTTTTGTAGGATGTTTTTCTCCAGCATGAGATAACACACAAAATCCTTTTGTGTGTTTATCCTTACAGCACGTAGCAGAGACCCGCACAAACAACTATACCAGACATTATTCACATAGAAGTTGGAGGCGTAGATTAAGAGTTATCTTCGGAGTTACACTGGTATTTAGGAAAACATTTTCTCTTCTGTTCCAAAATAGCATGTCTAGTGCTTGACTCACTTCAGAGGTAGTTTTATATACAAGCATACACAGAGATAAAGGAATCGTTTTGCCTGAGAAAGTTTTTGATCTAATGCTTGATCACAACACTGAACTGCCATCCCCCTTACTCCCTTTAATTCTTTCTATATTATGCAACTATTTTTTATCAGAAAAAAAGGAGAAAAAAAAAGAAGAAAAATAGTGGTTTTATTCTTCCTTAAGTCTTTGCTACACAACTATTTCCAGAGACTGGAATTAGGAAAATCTTTTATCTCATGAAAAAATTAATCTGCTGCTTAACACTACATTCAAACTTGAATTCAGGTGGCTCTGTTCACCAGCTTGTTCTGTTGTCCTTTCCTTGATTCTTTCATTTAATCAGCACATATATATTGCAAAAAGATCACAACAGGGTTTAGTACCCATTTCTTTATAATCCTTCCCATTCTCACCACAGCAGGAACTGAATAGCATACACACTTGCATCAGATTTGCCCCATTTCACAAGGGAACACCCAGAAAAGATCTTCTCTTTTTACAGTCTCCAAGAAACAAAAGCTGTAATCATAACATTTCTCTAAGTTCTTGAATTAAAGATCTTCATAACTCCATAATAGGTGAGGAAAAAATCCCTCTGGCTGCCCTCGACTTGCTCCTACTTCCACCTAACAGGATTCACACTCATTTGGGACTGAAAAGTCTAAGTTTGAACTTACCACAGTTTTTTTCTAAAACATGTACTTTCCAGTTTAATTGTGCAGATCACACTCAGTATTAAAAAACACACCAGTTGAACACAATTGCATACATCTTAAAGCACAGGAAGAGCCGAGAGATGTACAGTCTCAAGTTTCTAGCATGCTGAAATGTGTCCACTAAATTTTAAAAAAAGGCCTTTCAGGACTCTGAAAACCTTAAACGCTTTTTGATGCACACAGATATACAAACAAAAGAGGAGTTAAGATGCAGGTCATCCACACACCTATCAAGAATACAGTATGAAGTGAAGTTCCCAGTCTGTAACCAGGTTCCTTTACACAGGAAGCATAAACTACTAAGTACTTGCACAAAGTCGTGTAACAAAGCTTTTTGTAAACATTAAGTGATATAATGCATTATGCAGTTTCCTTCACCCAGATACTGTTTTTCCTTTTGATATCATGTCAACAGTTTTAAACTGAAGAATGATATTAAAAATATTTCCTCACTGAAATAAAATAGCAATCATACATAAATACACTGAAGATGCTGAAGAACCTATATACTTTTTTTAAGGAAAAAAAAAAAAGAAACAGCAGAATTTGGGAACCCCTCTAAGTTAATACATAGCTTAACAAAAAGAAAGCTGATAGAAGAGTAGAATTGGAACTCCACGTCTTCGTATGACTAAGGGAAGTGAAACTGGGCAAAAAGTCACTTCACACGATTTTAATTTCATTTTTTCTTCCCTCCTTTGGGATGCTTCTGTCAGAAAATCAGAAGGAATTAACATAATGTGTAAGAAAGCCTACATTTTCTGAAGCTTAATATCCTCAATTATTCACTGCAATTTCACTGTAAGTAAATACAGGTTATTTGCCAATTTACCAACAGCAGTACCCTAGAATTAAGAGTAGCAGCCCACACATAGTGCCCGAACTGATTGTTTTTCTCACTCTTCATGACTCTGCATCTCATTCACTCACGCAGAGGGTTTGAATTTCTACTGACTCTGAATGCCCACTCAAGCCAGGTGCTACATATTCCAGAAGACCAACACCTCTGCCTGAAGTTAGTTACAGTGATGTTTGTTAAGCAAAAGAAAAAAAGAAAAAAAAAATCAGACACAAAGTGCATCAGGTCTCCCTCTGACCCACCTCAAAAAAAGAGCAAACAAACATAAACCAGAACACTGGCCAGTCCTTGGTCTCAGTTAAATGCAGAGCTTTCATATTGTTATCTCCCCTATACGTTTAACTAGTGTAAAGCACATCCTTTTCTCCGCAGAAGTTTCTGGCATTATATAAGTTTTGCTGCTACTGCTTTTATATGTAGTTCCAGAAATAGGAATGAGAAATTAAAAAGTACCTAGAGCATTAAAAAAAAAGACTCTACTATTGTAATAAATAAACCTAAATGTCCCAGAAGTGGGACCTTTTTGGCTCCAAAACCATTTGACTGAGACTAAAGCTTCTGTATTACCCTCTGAGTACTTAATCCTTGTGTCAGTAAATCTGATCACATCTTCCACTTTGAAGTACAGCATATTTTAATTCAACTATATAAGAAGAGGCCTTCAAAGATTTCCTGCATTAAAAAAATGTTCTATTTACCAGATGGTAATAGGTATTTAATAGCAAAAGGTGCATAAAATTACAATTCTTATTTATGTTCTTGAAAGACATGTATTGGGAGGTCAGGTTCATTTTTCATTCCCACCCCCAAACACAGAAATGCTCCAAGACACCCACAGCTTTACAGCACTCTCTTTTTCTAGACCAAATCTGTATTTGATGCGTTATCATTAAAACTTTGAAGCCAACATTATAAAACTAAACCTTGTTGTGCAGCAGACAGTTTAAATACTAATCTGCTGTCTTCAGTCAAACGGGGCATGCAAGTTTGCTTACAGAGTCTGGTAAAAGTCTAGGACTAATGAGAGATGAAAAAACACGTAACAATTAAGACAGAGTACAGTATGTCCCACATTGACTATTATAGTTATAGCATGCCATGATTCTCTCTTTACAGCTACAGTAGAGAAAAACTCAGAAAGTTACAAAAGTTCCACCAAGATCAGTCAAACCTTTTATAAAGATATAGGTGTATAAACAAGACTAAATGCTTAAGGGGCTTTATTTACTCTTTTCAAACACTTATTGTCCAAGGCTCCCTTTGACAGGATAAAAGAGAATGAAACACAAAAATCTCACCTTACATACAGTCACTGGCCAATGATGAGCAAGATAAAGCTTCTTCCAGGTATGAGGGTGGCTGTCACTGGAGGAAGAAAATATTTTTTTTTTTCTCAAGTATTTTGAAAAGAACAACACCTCCAGTTAGCAGCACAATGTCTACTATATATCCCCTATATATATATAGGATAACACATTGCCTTTAGCTGGCTGGTTCTGTTTACAGCTTCTATTGCAATAGAACTCCCAACAGTGCAGGACCAAACTATAACAGATCACATAGAAACAGCATGTTTAGAAACCTGCTAATACCCCCTCATTGTTAAACAAATTCCATATCTGGCATCGTATCTCCATATGCTTCCTACTTCTTAAGATATGAAAAAAAATGTGGTGTTCTGTTTTATATTTAGGAAGGTGCCTACCGGCAAGCTTTAACAACAACAACAGATATTTTCTTAGGATATTAAGAATTTTCTAATTCTGCTTGATGTATGCATTAGCTAAAAAGAAAGTATACAGCATTCTTGGAACTGTAAGCACTCTTCTGAAATGAAAGACTCCAGTCAAGCACAAACAATGCAACTGACACTACAGGAGATATAATTTGATCTGGCAAGTGTCACCAACCTTTCAGACAAAAAAATTTGAATAAAAAATCAGAATAAAAAAAGTAACAACCATAAACCTCAGAAATGCTTAATTCATTATTTTACAGACAAACACTGCATTTTTAAATGCTTAACATAAATTAACTAATTTTCAAGTATTAAAAAAAATATGAAACTGTGACACAGCCTATAAGACCATACCTAAGAAATAAAGAAGGAATTTCCCATATTTTACAAAAGCACTTGTGCTTCAAAGCCTTTTAGGATAAAGAGATCTATAATTCACAGAGGCATAAGTACTATCTTATTCCTACACAAGAAAAAAAGTTCACAAATTTTGTTTAAAAAGTGATGTGTGATTTGTTTAAAGTGACACTTTAAAAAGTATCTTCAACACTTCTACAGAAGCATCTTCATTTTCCAACAATTCCAAGCAGACATTCTGGATAAACTGGAAGTGGATAAAAACCTGTTGCTTCAGACACTACAACAGATGCATTAAAACAGATGCTATAAAGCAACCACATTAAGTAACTAAATTAAACAACAGGTGAAAAAAAAAAAAAAACAGCAAAATTGCGACTTGTTCAAACTGACAGCACTATGTGCAGAAGTGTCAAAATAATTATTCTCTGGAAGCCAGTAGCCATGTCTCCTTGTTTGTGCCTGCTGGAGTTTGTATTAAAAAAAAAAAAGTTGTATGAGAAAGCTATTTCTCAACTTGAAGGAGTAGGGATATTCTCATGTTACATCAGTTCCTTTTTTTTTTTTCCTTCTGGTTTTGCTAGTTTGTAATGGTCATGTTTATTCTTAAATATTCACATGCATATGTGTTTTCTAAATAATTTAGCCAAATAGGTCTAGAACAAATCAGGCATAGTCACAATGAAAGCTATTAATGCTTCTAACTGTTTTTTACTGTGGAAACTGTTTTTGCTGTGGAAGCCTGAATACAAGAATTCCCTAATATTGTAGAGCACTTAATTTCCTTGCTTAGAAAAATACTATCTTTCACCTATATTTGAAATTGTAGGTGAATTTCCACAATGACGAGCATGCCAAAACAAGTTCTCCTAAAATGAGAAATCAGCCTTTTTTGGCTAGTGATAGATCAGAAAATTGATTTAGGTTATTAAAAAATGTAAGTTTTAGAAACTTAAGCTTAGTACTAGAAAGGCTTTCCAAGGAAAGCCATTTTAAACACATCAGGAATGTCTCCCTTTGTTTTCAACACAAGTTACCCGGGCACCATGCAGTTCAGCACTGTGCCTCTATTCAGAGCTGCCACTGTTGCCACCATGGCCAAGCCATAGCTCAAGTCCTGTGATTTTGAGAAACCTCAGGACAGCATCTAAGTCACCAACAAGTCAACATCTGAGCCCAGATTTTGCCAAGCGCAGCAACAACCAAAAGGCTGCACACCTAGCCGGGATGCTGTATGAAAAAGAATTTAAAATTAATGGAACTGAGAAAACAGCATGCAAAAAGAAAAAAGTCCAAACAAACAAGCAGAAGTATACAGTTGGTGCAATTCATCCCATAGGAGTGATTGCAGTTTTTACTGGTCCCAGAATTAGTTTTCTTTTTTGTCACCATTACATTGCAAGTTTAAACAACTTATCTAAAGCAAAACTGTGAAGCTTTTAAGTTTAGCAATTGTAATTTAAGTTTCCCTCTTTTTTCACCAAGCTCTCCACTCCCCCAGCTAACGTATGTGAATCACTTTACCAGTCTTCTAAGGAAAGCGTAACACATCAAAAATAGCACATAGTAAAGCAAGAAAATTTACACACATTAGAAGTTAAACTATAATGTTCTGCCCTTAAGAAGTAACTATTAGAGGTTTCTTTTTTTAATCATGTCTTACCTCTGAAGGAATTTATCTGAAGTACACCAACAACATAAGGCCATAGAAACACAACCCAAAATCCAATAGTGCAGCTTAGCAGGCTTCATTTTGTTAATCAGATAGCTGTAAAAAAGTATTTAAAAGAAATCTTTTACTTATCCAATGTTCTTAATTGCAAGTGTAGAAACACAGAAAAACAGAAGTATATCAGAAAAAGCAGGCAATAACAACTCTACATTTACAGGAATGATTAAAATGAGGATCTCTTTCAAGGCTATGCCTGATTTTCCAGTTTTTATATTCTAACTTTCATAAACTAATAGGTGAGATCAGCTTTGAGGTTTTTTCTTTGGTTGGTTTGGTTTTTGGTCTCAGAAGAACCCCTCTCCAATAAACAAAGATGCATACATTTTCCACGCAACTATACTTTAGGGTAATGTAAGACTATACTTGTGGTCAGCTCACGTGCTAGGAGTGACTCATTAAAGAAACTTTGAAGTCAACATTGAACATTCATGTTGGATTGACCAAGGCTGACATTAGAAACCCACTGGAACTAAACTATGATGTCTAAGGATGAAATTCCCTCTAAATGCAAGTCAGCTACTAAACTGATGTTTAAAAAAAAATGCTGCTAAAAACGAATTGGTGCCAGTTCTTGTTATAAACCTGTAAAAGCCTCTACAAAAACAGGCACTTGACTGGTCTACCTATCACCTTGTGAACCCTGGAAATCAGGGGAAAAAAGCAAACAGACAGAAAACCACCTTAACTTTCACCAACAGGCAACTTTCACTCAGCACAAGTCTAAAAACCACAAATGCCTACTGTACAAATACATCACAGCATTTCAAATGCTGCCTCTTAGATGCCAGAAATAGGAGCACAAGTACATATTTACATGCCATTTTTAACGCCTTACCAAACCTACTTTCCAACTTCCTCATTTTGACAGCCCCACAGACTGCAGTACACACAGATACCCTGTGTATAGCCTATGCCCTGTTCCAACACCACTCACTACACAATTGATATCCCTTTTTTCATGAAGGTTTTAAAATTAATCCCCTCTTATAATGGCCAAAAAAAGCCCATTTTGACAGCAGTAAAGACAGTACTGATTCAGCCATAACAGCTAACTTTAGGAAATTCGGTGCAATTCTAATCCACAGCTGTTTATAAGCAAGAGTCCATTTCTCCACCATTATCATGCGGCTCTGGACCAAGTTATGAGCCTGACACCTGCAGTTCTGCAAAACATCTGTGGCAGAGCTCATCTACACAGGAGATGGACTCCCGGCTTGCAAAATGTGTCAAAAATTCAATACTGGTGCGGGGTTGGGGCAATAATTGTCTAAATTAACCACACAGATTTATTACGAATTTTTGCCAAATTGTGAAGGAATTGCAGCCATTAAGCTATTTATTTCTTTCAAATGTTAATTTTTCTATAAATTTGTGATGGATATATATATATTATCAAGGTAAACAGTCTGGCCTACTTTAACATACAATATCACTAAACAAACCTTACCTGACAACTTTTTCTAATCTAGTTTCAGAAAGAGACAGAGAGAGAGATGCAGGATTTTCACTAATGAGCTGAGAATGAGCACAAAAAAATCATAAAACTTACTGTGTGCTATGTCGTATATATACAAAAGTGATTAATAATGTAAAACTAAATTTTGATAAATAGCCAAAACAAAACCACTTCTGTCATATAAGATGTGTTATATTCACTTACTGTACACACACACAAAAAAAAAATCACAAGTAAGCAATTAACTGCAGGGTATTCAATCTCCTTAGGAGTTCTGCATTTAAAGTGAATTTGAGTCTCACCACATGAACAGCAGGAATTAATAAAGTGATATTGAGCTTTATAGACCTGTTTATGATTTCACCTACTGTTCTTTTCATTCGATAATCAAGCAAGCAAGACTAATCTTTCTGCATGATAAACCACCTAGCCAAGTTAAAACATTGAGAGACATAAGGAGTCTTCACATAAGATTCTGCCCTGCCTCCAAAATCACATTTCTTCAGACAGCTCAGAGTACCAAGTAAAGACAATAATGTTACACAGCATCATCAGAAAGGCTACACTGTAGAAGGGTCTGGGAGAAAAAACAAACATTTTCAGGAAGTAGATTGTGAAAGAAAAGCTAGCAAGCATTATGACACTTCTTTTGCAAACTGGTATGACTTCACAGGGCAGGCAGGCACAAAGAAATGGACTTTTTCCAGAGACAAAGTTGCAAAAAAGCATAAAGGCAATAATCTACTTTGTCATTTAAGCCCTTCATTTGGTCAAATAACAGCTTGATTGAGGGCTTCAGAAAATGCTGTTATCTGATCAATGGAATAATGTTTATTCTGCTATTGCTTTGCCCCCTGAAACTGGAGCATAAGGACAACAGGGACAGCAAATAGTTCTAACAGCCTCTAAACTTTTATATAAGGACATTTTCCACTGATAAGCAATACATGCTGAGGTTTTAGTTTGGAAGACCCTAGTGGAAACTAGGAAGAAAACAGTGGAGCTATGGTGACATCATCATGACAGACTAAGCAATTTACTTGAGTTCATCTTTTATCAGTCTGTGAAACTGATGGTGGGAGGAGAAAAGTGTCAGTCTCACCTGAAAAGCACCCAAAGGACACAGGCCTGAGGAAATACACATTCAAATTAAAACTGTATTAACAACTAAGATGTATGAAGCGTGTTCATGTTTTAATGGAAATTTACTTTTGTTTAGTAAATTACACCAGATTTCTAATTCCACACGTACAAGGAAAAAAAAAAGGTGTATAATTTGGTGTGTAATTAGCATAAGATATGTTAATAAGAGGAAACATGAATTTTTTATTATGAAAGTTCATTATAAGAAGTCATAATATTCCAAAAGATTGTAATTAGGAGAACCTACTACTTAAAAATGAAACATGCACAGAAGCACAAAGTCACTACTTCAAACTTTAGTCTATTGACTCATTTTCCCTATAGATAAAAACCCAAGTAATAAGAACAGCTTCAGGATGATTCTTGGTTTACTGTGTCTGGATACTAATGCAGAGCACTGCTGTGTGTGTTTGTAACTGTCAGGATGATCCCACTTTCAGCTATAAAAACATTGCTCAGTGCTGATGTCAAAATTACCTGCCCAGACTTAACAAGGACTTGGCAGAACTTGCTTTTGTAATAAATACTGACAGGATCCTTAACATGTTTACTACTGTTTAAATTCTAATACAGCACATTGAAGAGACTGTTGACATAGCACATGCTTCTTTTGGATGTCAGCAATTAACTTTATTCTACTCCCTTACTTTCGTTTTGGCTTTTAACAACTAGCTTGACCAATAAAGGTCACGTAAAGTTTCCTGGTTTACATTTAGTTCAGGCATATCGACTCAGAGAACAGAAAAGAGGCTGCAGAAGAGCACTTAGGCATTTGTGAGAGGACTTACATAGTTCACAGGCTGCTTGATGTCGGCAGCAGTGGCTAGAGAGCACAGGGCAGCTCAAGCTACCTGGCAGCTAGCAGTGCAAAAAGGAGCACCCAGGTGTGGTGCCATCTCAAGCAGGGGAACACACGCTACCTCTGCCACAACAAGTTAGACAGCCATGTTACTAAACCCTGTGTCAGAAGCACTAATTTATTTCTAGCAATGCTCTCAGGTCTAGCAGTTTTTACATTACCTCTCCTGGCTACCCCCTCTTTCCAAGTCTGACCGCTAAGTAACTAGAAAAGCACTTTAAAGATTTCCAAACGCAATACTCACGTCCACTGTCACTGCAGCTCTTTAGCAGAAATTTCTCGCCACGTCTCTCACAAAGCAGAGCTGGGGCACGAGAGGTTTTGGAAGGAGCCTGGGGCGAGCTCGGTGCTGCGCTCAGCAGCTCCGCTGACTTCCTGGGGAAGTCTCGAGCAAGGCTGCACGTGTGCTCTGCTCGCACATTAACCCGCACGCTGCTCCACTTCGGGCGCGGCGTTGGAACTTTTTTTCCTGTGGGGAAAAATAAAAAATAAAAAAATCACATTTTAATACAGAGACATTTCTGCAAAGAACGCAGCACAGCCAAAACCTCAGAGAGATGACTGCAAGTGACAAGAGGATACCAAAACTGACAAGTGTTCGTGTTCACCTCCACCTCCTCCTCCACCTCCTCCTCCTGGCCCCGGAGGCTGAGGGCGGAGCGCACCCGGGCCGCCCGCCCCGGAGGAGGCCGAGGCCGAGGCCATGCCCGCCTCCCCGCCGGGGATCGCGCTTCCGCCCGCTATGGCCGGGAGTCGCCGCCTGGCCTCCAGGCGGCCGAGGCAGGGCGCTGCTGGGCCGGGGTGGCCCGGGGAGGGGTCCTCAGGCCGTGCGAGGCAGCTGCGTGCCCTAAGTGTGCTCAAGCCGCGGGTGGGGGGAGCTAAGGGACGCTGGCACGTAGCTGTGCTTCCTCAAAATGCCGGGGGAGGCTGGAAACGCCGGCAGTCGGGTTTGGAAACAACGGGCCGCTTCCCAGGGAGAGGGAGCCCAAGGCAGCGATCACAAGGGTCCCAGACAAGACTTGGCTGGCTTCTTTGCTGTGGCAAACCACACAGCAAACACCCGTCTCTCTGGTGATGCGTGAATCGTAAATGCCATGTGCGATCGTTAATGCCTATTGTGTACTTTTGAGCTACGGGGGATATGTCGCAACCGTCCTCCGTGAATACGCTTGAGAAATATGTGGGCAGATCTACCTCCACAAGCAAAACAGCAGTTGTTTTGAACAAAATAATTACAGTCTTTGTGGTAAAGTCTTTGTTTAAAGTTGCATTATTATTCACTGGTAACATACTCTAGTTATGTTTACACAGTAACAAGGAGGATGAGGCAAAACTAATCTTTCCCACCTTTCTATGGAAACATGAAAATGTCGTGCTGAATGGAGCCAGTGATCCATCTGCTGTTGTCCCTGATAGTGTCTGAGGTATCAGAAGTTTCAGAAATTTTGTTAAGAGTTAAAAATAATAAAGTTCTCCAGAGCCTTGTATTCATCATTGCTTCTTCTCCCCCTGTTGCTGAGGGCATCGCCGCTCCATCTGGCACAGAAATCTTCGTCACTGCCCATGAGGAGCCAGCAGACATAACACTGGGTTATTCTCTCATCCTCAGACTTTATATTTGCAGAGGATGGATGAAATGAGTGAGCTGTGCTGCATGTACAGTACAGCTTGCGAGGTTTTGTGCACCAATGCTGATCCTGTTCTGAGGCACAAGAGGGATTTACACTCTGAGGCTGCAAACTAACACTTTGCATTTGGGGTAAACTAAGCCCAAAGACAAGTTTCCCCTTTAAGGTGGTTTTAAAGAGAGGTTCAAAGCTGATCTGAAATTATGTAGGTATGTAAGTTATTAGAACAATGAAGCAACGCTTTTATGACACGGTATCATTACAAAATAGTGTATGTTAATGGAGGCTATTATTAAAATAAGTGTTTTGGCAAATATGAGAAAGGTAGACAAGGGAGAGCGACTTTGGGTAGATATCACCCTAAGAATTTCCATTTAATATTTGTCTGTGTACTGGAAACAAGAAAATTGTTAATAAATCAAAAATCTTAAATAAATTGTTGTATCAGATGCAAATGCTGATACCTTTAATGAAAAAGAAAGCCAGGTTCTATTTTCAGTGTTTTCAACCTTTTTATGTCATGAATATATGACTACAAATTGGTGGAGGTTACGACAAAACATTTGAAAAATTTCATCTAAATTTTTCATGAAAATATCATTTTCCTCAAAAAATTCCAAACAAACTTAATTGTATCTTATACTTGTAATGAATGCTGAAATGTTTTGTTTGGAAAACAACAGCAACAACAGCAACAACAAAAAGAGTTTGGCATGATTCATCTTCTTTAAAGATCTTATATAAAACTCTTCAAAACGATACATTTTTTCTATCTTCCAGCAGTTTTCATTCAGATTGGGATTTAAGAGTCAAGATAGTCTATTATGAGACAGTGGAGTTCAGGATCCTAAGGGCAGAGAGGAGTTTTAAAACCTCGCTCATAACCCTGGACTCTACAAAGATCTGCTTGGAAGAATCCTGTAGGATAAGCTCTTGGAGGTAGGAGAGGTCCAAGAAAGCTAGTTAATACTCAAAGATCACCTCATCCAAGCTCAAAAACTCTGCATCCCAATAAATCGGAAGCCAGGCAAAAATGTCAGCAGGCTTGTATGGATGAACATGAGCTCCTGACACAAAAAGGAAGCATACAATTGGTGGAAGCAAGAAGAGGTAATCTAGGAGGGATGCAGACACAGAGACCACAAAATAGCAGTGTACCCCAGAGGTCAATACTGGGTTCACTCCTGTTTAACATAGAATCACAGAATCATAGAATGGCCTGGGTTGGAAGGAACCTTAAAGACCATCCAGTTCCAACCCCCTGCCATGGGCAGGGACACCTCCCACCCGACCAAGTTGCTCAAAGCCCCATCCAGCCTGCTCTTGAACACTTCCAGGGATGGGGCACCCACAGCTTCTCTCTGGGCACCTGTTCTAGTGCCTCACCACCCTCATGATGAAGAATTTCTTCCTAATATCTAATCTAAATCTACCTTCTTTTAGTTTAAAACTGTTACCCCTTGTCCTGTCACTACACACTCTGAAAAAGGGTCCCTCCTCGTCTTTCCTATAGGCCCCCTTTAAGTACTAGAAGGCCTTACTCCTCTCCCTGAAGCCTTCTCTTCTCCAGGATGAACAACCCTAACTCTCTCAGCCTGTCTTCATAGGAAAGGTGCTCCAGCCCTCTGATCATCCTTGTAGCTCTCCTCTGGACCTGCTCCAACAAGTCCATGTCCTTCTTATGCTGGGGGACCCAGAACTGAACAGAGTACTCCAGGTGGGGTCTCATGAAAGCAGAGTAGAGGAGGAAAATCACCTCCTTCAGCCTGTTAGCTGTGCTTCTTTTGATGCAGCCCAGGTTACGACTGGCTTTCTGGGCTGCAAGCACACATTGCCAGCTTATGTTGAGCTACTCATCCACCAGTACCCCCAAGTCCTTCTCTGCAATCTCTCAATCCACTCGTTGCCCAGCCTGTATTCATGTATGGGATTGCCCCAACCCTCATTCAGAACCTTTCACTTGGCCTTTTTGAACTGCATGAGGTTCACAAGGGCACAACTCTTGAGCCTTTCAAGATCCCTCTGGATGTCTTTCCTTCCCTACAGTGTGTCTACAGTGTGCACCACACATCTTTGCCTCATCAGCAAACTTGATGAGAGTGCACTCTTCTCCCTGGTGACCAGCAATAGGACCTGAGGGAATAGCATGAAGCTGCATCAGGAGAGGTTCAGACTGGATATCAGGAAAAGGTTCTTCGCCAAGAAGGTGGTTGGGCACTGAAACAGGCTCTGCAGGGCAGTGGTCATGGCACTGAGCCTGCTGGGGTTCAAGAAGCGCTTAGACAACATTCTCAGAAATGTGGTTTGTCTTTTGTGTGGTCCTGTGTGGAGCCAGGAGTTGGACTTCACAATCCTTATGGGTCCCTTCCAACTCAGGATATTCCAGAATTCTAAAAGGTCACCAAGAAGATGACTGGAGCACCTCTCCTATAAGGAGAGGCTGAGAGCAGAGACTGTTCGGCCTAGAGAAAAGGAGGATCAGGAGGGATCTTATACATGTACATAAATACCTGTAGGGAGGGTGCAAAGAGAACAGTCAAGCTATTTTCAGTGGTGCCCAGTGCCAGGACAAGAGGCAAAGGGCACAAACTGGAACACAGGAGGTATCATCTGAACATCAGGAAGCACTTTATTCTGTGCGGGTGACTGAGCCCTGGAACAGGTCCAGAGCAACCTGCTCTACGTGTCCCTTCCTGAGCAGAGGGATTGGACCAGATGACCTCCAGAGGTCCCTTCTAACCACAACCATTCTGTGATTCTGTGGTAGGGACTTTCATATTTTGTTTCCTTAACACAACACCTTGATTATTCCCATTGCACAAATAGAACAAACGAATCTTGCTAGACTTTACTCTTAATGGTTCATTAATAAGACAATCATTTGCAATACTCTGATCAGATACATGCATTTTGGAATGTATGTATATTACCATGTCCTAATTTTAAGATAATGGAATTGGTCCATGCATATTTTCGAAAGCCTAAATTTGAGTTAAATTGTGTTAAAAACTGTAGTAATGCCACCACAACTTTTTTTTTTTTTTTGAATAATGCAGTGTTAATTTTATAGAATCTTTTTAAGCCTATATTAGGTTTCCATGAAAAAAATGCTTTCTCTTCCTTCTGTGGTAATGTCTTAGTCACATTTACACTGCCGCACAAACAGTAGGATTAATTTTTGTGTGTCTCTTGCAATGCAGTCCTATGATTTCCATAAAGGTAGACTTGGGAATTATATAGATATGACGGCATCATTTTCTTCATAATGGCATGTGAGACTGTCTGAGACAGTACATTGTGTGCTGGATAGGAAGCTGGACAAATAGAATGCTTTGCTGCCCTCTACGTGATGAATATTTAGCAAAGTAATATTCTAGTATTTTGCAGAGCTCAAAAGGACTATCTGTAGGCAGGATTGAAATATTCTACATGTTTTTGAGCTGGAAGCCAGTGTTGCTGAAATACTGAAGTGAATGTTACAAACCACAAATGTTCTTCCACTGATAAATTGTCTTCTAAGTCTAGTGATTTTTTTTCCTTTGCTACGCGAACTCTATCTAGTATTTTGTCAAGAGGGTTTTATCAGGACAACAAAACATAAGGCCAATACCTAAGTCACATTCATATTTTGAATGCTGGTACATTTGGAATCATTTTGGGGGGGAATGATTTATGTCTGTCAAATATATACCAGAAAGAATAGACCTACTGCCAGATTCCACAGTATGGACTGCTGGCTTAAACAGACATTTCTTGTAACTTTGGACAATACGTGTATTTGTTTTAATTTGGAAGTGAGTGCTGCTGTGCCTCCATCTCACCACACACAGTAGTACCAAAAGCATCCCCACTCATGCCACCCTTGCCGTGGCTCAATAAGAATGGATTTCATTAAGATATAATAGAGTGATATTGCTAATGAAGATATCAGAACTGAAAAGAGTTAATGAACTTGTAGTGACAAAAGAAGGCCGGTCATAGGATTTCAGCCAAAAGTACTGGGCAAAGCAGGACTGGTTGTGGCAGATAACAGCTGAGCCATGGAAGGTCTTGGAAGAATGGAAGAAAAGGAAAAAGATAAGTAGTGAAGGAACACAAAACAGAGAGGTCAATTATAGTGGAAGAAGGAAAAGGAAAGGAGGAGGAAGCAGTCTCAGAAAAAAATAAAAAGTATTGAAAGCTCTGTGGGAAGCAGATCAATGTGCAGTATGGAGGGAGGCCAAATGCTTGTCTTAAAAGAAAAGGTCAGCAAAGAGAGACATTGTAAGTGTTATTTGTCACTGACCTGTGGTGGTTTCACACTGATTGCCAGCTAAACTTCACCACACCTCTCTCACTCCCCCTTCTTAGAGGAAAAGAGGGAGAAAAAAAGATGAAAAGAGGCTCAGAAATTGAGTTAAGGACAGGGAGATCACTCACCAATTATTGTCATGGGCAAAACAGGTACAGTGTAGGGAGATTAATATAATTTATTGCTTATTACTAACAGATCAGAGCAGTGAGAAACTAAAAGCAAACTAAAAACACCTTCTCCCCATCCACCCACTTCTACCTTCTCCCCCAAGCAATGCAGGGGAACAGGGAATGGTGGATGCGGTCAGTCTGTAACATTTTGTCGTTTGCCACTCCTTCACAGTCACTCTCATCCCCTGCTCCAGTGTGGGGTCCCTCCCATGGGATGCCATCCTTCCTGAGGTGACTCTACGTGGGCTTCCCACAGGCTGCAGTTCTTCAAGAACTGCTCCAACATGGGTCCATCACTCACTGGCCCAGCTCTGGCCAGCAGTGGGTGTAGCAGTGTGGGAGGAAGAAAATCTCCGAGGTTCCAGTAACACCTCTCTAAAACCTCTGCAGGCAGTGCAAGTAATGAAGCAGACCTTTGACTACAGGTTGTGCTGGTCAGCTTGAACCCGTACGTAGTATTTGTCAGCTGTAGAACTGGCACAAAATAAATTTCCTCTGGGCAATTGACAAAAATTGACCATTTTTGATTACTGCAACAGGACCCAAATCTATTCCTGTTGCAGTGATTCCATGTGCTGGCCCTTTTTTATGGCTTGTATGGCTGATAGAAGAATGTCACCATTATTTTGGTGTGGGTTTTTTTTTCGTCTGTATTCTTCCCTTCTGATCCCTAGATTGAAACCCATTGGCCAGCTTAGATTCTTAGCATACTGATCCCTTTGATTGGGCAGTACTCTGTGTATCAAGCTTGATGCTTTCATAGTTTCATTGAACCAAAGAAGCTTTCATTATGGCTTTTGGAAGACCTATGATACCACATACAGCAGAGATTTATACCCTGGGATAGCATGGCTCTTTTGATTATAACATCATGAGAAAGTTCATGTGATAACAGAATAAGTTATCTGATTTTTATAAACACATCTTTTGAATTGCAATCAGGAATTAAGAATGAAGCTTAGTTACTCATGATCTTGTTTCAAGCCTGGCATTGAACCTTATAGACTCCTTTGCCATTTAAATCCATAACAGTACAGGCATTGTTTCTATACTTATGTTTTGCTTCTGACAGGCTTTCAGCTTCTGACAGGCTTTCAGAAGTCAGAGATCTAAACTACTACTATTCTGCTTAAAAAGTGCAGTGGTTTAGGTTTAGTTTAATACAATTTTGCACAGCAGCTCAAGACTGCCAAGACTGACTGACTTCAGCAGCTTCAGTATGAACAGGACAGTTGTAGCGGCACCTGTCCCCGGGCTTGACTGATAGTTTTAGGGCACTGTTGAAGAATTGGACAGAATGAAGAACATGCAGTGCCACCTACTGCACGCTTTCTGAAATTGTATCAGCTTCTAATGGTATTTTACTCCATCCACGAGGCAAACTTAGAATTTGGGTATTCGAAGCTTCTGAAACTCTTTATTATACATTTGAGTTCTTCTGAAGAAAATTCAGAGGAAGCTCGGCCTGGAAAAATAGTAATAATAAAAAGGCAACACGCAGAGCTACGAATTAAGCGTTACGACTTAAAAAGCTTTATTTATATATATATAGAGAGAAAATTTCGTTGGAGCCTTCAGCACCTCTGACGCTACCCTACACCTGTAGCATACCGATTATAAAATTAGCGACCTAGACTGGGTTTTAATGCTTCCATGCCGGCTCCGCGAGGGAGCTGAGGGCAGGGGTGCGGAGCAGCCGCAGCGTGTAGGAAGCCCCTCGCTCGGCCCCTCCGCCCTCCCTGGGTCCCGGCAGCTCCTGAGGGAGCAGCCGTTACCGCCCCAGCCGTTACCGCCGCCGCCCGCTTTGAACTTCCCGCCCGCCCCTCGCTGCCCGTTCGCCGCCGCAGTTTCCGAGGCGCTGCGGCCGCAGGGGCTCCGGGCGGCCGCAGTCCCGCTGCGTCCCCTGTGGGGCTGCCGCCCAGGGCGGCCCCGTCCCCCCGCGCCTCCTTCCCTCCCGGGCCCGCCGCCGGCTCCGGCGCCTCCCCCCCGGCGGCGGAGGCGAATCTGCGGGCCGCGTCCCGCCGCTAGCGCGGTTTGGGCGGTTGTCAGGGAGAAACAAGATGGCGGCGGCGGCGGCGGAGGAGGACACGGAGCTGCGGGACCTGCTGGTGCAGACGCTGGAGAGCAGCGGGGTGCTCAACAAAATCAAGGTGGGAGCAGCGGGCTCCCCCGCCGCCGTGCTGGGGGGGCTGCGGCCGCACGGGCTGCGGCCGGCTCTCGGCCCTACGGCCCCGCGGTGCCGCCTGCTCCCGCCGCGGAGCTCCCCGGCCGCTCGGCCCGGAGCCGGGTCCGGCCGGGAGGGGAGGCCCGGGGCCGCAGGAGTCTGCCCGGCCGCAGCAGGAGCCGCGAGGAGCCCAGCTCGGGTGGGGAGCTCAGGACCACCGCTGTGGGGAGCCCGGAGCCTGTGCCCTGTCGTGCTCGTGGGTACGGCGTGGCCGCAGGAGCTCTCTGGTTGCTCTCCTGCTGCTGCCAAACCCGCTGGAAATAATCTGCCGCCGAGTTGTGTTGGATGGGGTCTAGAGGGTTTCTCTCCGCTTCATTGATCATAGAATGATTTAGGTTGGAAAAGACTTTCAAGATCGTCCGGTCCAGCCATCACCCTACTACCAATGTCACCCGCCAAACCATGTCCCTAAGCGCCAGCCAGGTCCAACCTTTCTTTAAACACCCCCAGGGACGGTGACTGCACCACCTCCCTGGGCAACCTGTTCCCATGCCTGACTGCTCTTTCTGAGAAGAAGTGGCTCCTCATTTCCAACCTGAACCTCCCCTGGTGCAACTTGAGGCCATTCCTCGAGTTCCATCAGGAACATTTGAACAACTGAAATAGTTGGATGGCAATGAGAGTATTGTTGGGTGTGCGTACTTAGTCCACTGAGTATTTGACTAGTTGTCATACTTTTCAATAAAACATGATTATTAAACTTTTTTTGCTCCTGCATTTCAAATGTATAGTCACAGAACCATAGAATGATTTGGGTTGGAAGGTACCTTAAAGACCACCCAGTTCCAGCCCCCTGCCGTGGGCAGGGACACCTCCCACCAGACCAGGTTGCCCAAAGCCCCTTCCAGCCTGGCCTTGAACACTTTCAGGGATGGGGCATCCACAGCTTCTCTGGGCAGCCTGTTCCAGTGCCTCACCACCCTCATGATGAAGAATTTCTTCCTAATATCTAATCTAAACCTCCCCTCTTTTTGTTTAAAGCCACCCATTGTCCTATAGCTATACTCCCTGACAAAGAGTCCCTCCCCAGTTTTCCTGTAGTCTCCCTTTAGGTACTGAAAGGCCTCTTTCTGGTCTCCCCGGAGCCTTCTCTTCTTCTCCAGGCTGAACAACCCCAACTCCCTCAACCTGTCCTCGTAGCCAGCCCTCCGATCATCCTCATGGCCCTCCTCAGGAGTCATTCTAATACATCCACATCCTTCTTGTGCTGGGGGTTCCAGAGCTGAACATGGGGCTCCAGGTGGGGTCTCTTAAGAGCAAAGTAGAGGCGGACAGTCACCTCCCTCGACTTGCTAGCTCATGTAACTGTTTCGAGTAGGGAGACTTTTTTTTTTTTCTAGATAGGTACCAAAACAGGCCTGTTGGGCCACCTGTTAAATCTCTTGTATGGTGTTAATCAATAGAAATATAGTGATAATAAAATGCCAGTAACAACTTAAAAAAAAAAAAAAAAAGCACAAGCCCATTAAGAAACTACAGCTCACATGCTCAGTATGACCTAATTCCTGCCTTTGTGTAGTATGCATGTTTTTGAACTACTGTTGACAGCTTGAGTTTCATGTCAATATTTTTTTATTGTAGTCTTCACTATTCTCTAATATTAAAAGTGTGTAGTATCCAATATGGTGTACGTTACCCTCCAGGCAAGCTAGCAAATGACTTACAAAACTACAATCTGCCTCCTAGTTGCCAGATTATCTCTTTAATACTGGGAGTTACTGTTTAGTAATTGGTAGGCTTATGGTTAATGCTGCTCATTCGGGGATTTTTTTTTCTTTTCTTAATTGTAAACCTTAATTGACATACTAGTTTGTTGGCTGTCTGTTGGTTGATAGTATTAATGACTTAGATAAATTGTTCTGCTGGTACGTGACAAAGAGCGCATTGTCTTCCAGAAGAACTCATGGTGAATGAGTCTCCTTAAATGGTTAGCTTTTAGTTTAGGTTATACTATGCATTTAAAAAAAAAAAAAGCCATTTGCCTTTTGTTAAACTGAATTAAAGTTATTCTCTGTGGTATTTCTTTGTCTACTATGTATATGCCAGTATATTTTATTATGTTGTAGAACTGAGAGAACATTTATATATTATCAAAGCAGTTGTTTATTTTAATACTTCAGAATGAGCATTGGCCATTTTTTCAAGGTGGATGAGGCTAGAAAGCTAACTGTAATAAATTTGAGGTCCAGCTGAATTATATATATTAAAGAGAAAGTTATATGACCAAGGTATAGCTGACTTGTTGTGAGGTCCTACAGGTAAAGACAGCTTTGGAAAGGATTAGAATAAAAATGGAGTGATTTCAGTGGGTAGAATGTATCAGGCTGTCAGCGCAATATACATTTAGGAACGCATAATGACTGGGTAATTTTTAGCAAAGAACTTATGGTGCCTTTGTTCTCTCATACAACACGATTTTGTAGTGAATTACAATTGATCAGTTTCTTATTTTTGAATTAATTTGGGGGCACATTGGTAAAGATGTAAAATATTTAGCTGAAAAAGAAAAAAAAAAAACAGTTGTATGACCACTTTTTGAATCTGTTCAGAGCTTGTCTCTTTACATTAGGCTTTAAGCCTTGGAGTGTTTAATGAAGCCATGCTGTGAAAGCTGGGAAACTTGTAAATATATTTGCCACTTGCAGTGGAGAATTTCCTGCCTTTTCTCTAAGCTGCAGTGTGTGTGTGTATATACACGCGGTGTGTGCATATGTGTGCTGCATATATACATAGCACTTAATGGACTGAATCTGATGAATAAGACTGCTTCCTAATGAATTCTGTAGATATATAATTCAGGATATTTGTATTTCAGTGAAAATAATCACTGATGCTGTAAGCGTGATGCATGCTGTACATATACAAATGATCTTGAATGATCAAATGAGTCTTGAAGTGCGTGTGATCATTCTTATAGAGAAGTTGTCGTGAAATCACAGAATCATAAATGGTTTGGGTTGGAAGGGATCTTAAAGATCATCCATTTCCATCCCCATTGCCATGGTTAGGGACACCTCTCACTAGGTCATAATCTAAGGAAGAAGAGCCTTTATGCTGCTTATTGTATTGCTTTGTTATTTTGTTTTGGTTTGTATCTTTCAATCTCTTTCCTTCTGGAAAATTAAGTTTATGCCACCTGAGTTTTACAGCATCTTGGGAACTCGCTGTTGCTACAGACATGAGGGGAAAAAAGCAATACAAATATCATATGTTTGGTAATGCCTTTTTTGCCAGCTGATAATTGTTCTTGCTAATTTGGTTCAAACCCTAGACAGTTGAGGTGCTGGCAGATACCGTGTTGTAAGAGAAAATTAAAATACTTTTTTTTTTTAAATGAGCTGTTAACTGCTCATGTGTAGGTCAGTTAAATTGTCATATTTGTTTTCTCATCTTTCTTCCATGTATTTTAAAAATACATTCCATGTATTTTAAAAGCATAATGCTTTTAAATGTCTTTGAATTATTAAGTGTTGAGGTCAGTATGCTGCACACTACCATACACCTGTTTTGTGCCTGTTTTTTAAAAAGCAATTTATATCATAAAATCAAGTCATTTCTTTGACTCAAGGGGAAACTTTTTTTTTTTAACATCTATTTTTTATTTTTAGAGGTTAAATAAAATATGACCATTTATAATGATTTCAGATGAAATGGAATTCAGCTTTTAAATGTCAGGATGGTCCTCTTAACCTTGGGGATGTATTCTGCCTTCAGGAGTATGAGAATGAGGACTGCATGTGACATACAGAGTAAGCACGTGATAAATGTAGCTGCACGTATTTAGGGTTTATGGCTTGTAAGCTTTTACTGCTTCCTCTGTGGTATGGGTTCTCCGTCTTTCTTTTTCCAGCATTCTTCATCTTTTCAGTTACACTGCCAGCAAGTTTATCTGGCTTAGCCAGGGAGGGCTGCTGTGTTGAAGGGTTTGTCACTTAAGCAGACAAAGAACAGTCATGGAAATTACCGGTCCTGCTTAGGGATGAGGACCTCACAGACTTTGCAGCTGGGAAGTGACAGGACAGAGGTAATAAAACTTGCTGTTTCCAGTCTGGCACCAGCTTTGGATATGGGCTGCTACAGGCTTTTAGCCTGGGGTGATCACTTCAGACAGCTTGATGTTATGCTTGGTCTACAGAGGCAGATGACACTGTTTCTCCCAAGGTATGTGACAGTTATTTTGGAGTTAGGAAGTGGCGACAGTGAAAGTGAGGCAGGAGGGTGCCCACGTGCTGCTAAATCTCATGTGTGCAAAAGGTTGTTCAAGCCTGTGCATCTCTGGAGTCATTTCACAGCACTGGAGCAGATGGCAGCAACACATCACTGCACTTTGTCTGGAAGATCCATAAACAGTTATCTCAGTTGTAGTGCATTCTTCTGCCATGTGAAATCTTATGCTACAGGTATTCACTGCCCTAAGCAATATTCAGCTGCACCATGTTCTCATGCATGCGTTATTATTAACAATGTTGAATGCAGCCTTGCAGAAGGAGAGTTTTGCACCTCCAGCAGGCTATTTACAGACCTCTGAGGTTAATTTATTATTTTTTTTAAATTAAAGTATAAAATTAAATAAACATTTTTTTAGCTGTTGGTCAGAATGTAAAATGTAAACTGATTTTGTAAGAATAATATTAAATTTATTAGCTTCTAAGATTATTTGATGATTGGATGCTGTACACCAGCACCTGAAAAAAAATTAATTGCTGTATATGACCGTTGCACACAACTGATAAGCATTTTACTCTTCTGAGAAACCTTTCAAAATTTTTTTTTGCATGACTTTTTCCTTTAGAAAGGTGTCCAAAGAGGTTTACTTTTAAGTTGACTTTCCTTTCCTAATATATATGAAGAAACCTAGGCACTCTTCAAAATGTTCTTAATTTTAATTATGCAAATTGGTCTTCCTTCTTCTTTGCTCTTGACCAAAATGGCATACGGAGTAGCTCAGTCCTTTATATTTGATGCAGTGTAATCTACTGGCTGCTTAAAAATGTCTGACTAAGAGTTGATTAAAGTGGTAAACTACTTAATCAAATGTAATAACTTATGTGTTCGTTTAGTATGTTTAGTGAAAGAAGCAGAGAAACTGTTGTGTTTAAAAGATAGGCAAGACTTGAGCTTAAATATTCAAAGCTTTTTTTAGAAGAATTGTGATCCTTGACATTGCCTCAAAGTCAGGCAAAACCTCAGTACAGAAATATTTGAATGACTGGAATCATGTTCTTTTCCTTGAGAAATTCTGGTTATTTGAGTGTGATCTGACAAGAAATAATAGGAATTTGTATATTTTAACATTAACTTTTTAAAATGTATTATCATAAGCTATTTGTTTGTCTTTCCTGAAAGAATTGTAAATTAAGGGTAGGTGTTTCAAAGCTGCCTGAAAAAGCTGGATTTCTAACTCTCAGACAAAGGTAACAGGAGGTAATACAGGTAATCTGGAATCTTTTTGAGCACAAAGAAATAATTCAGGAAGTCTTGTATCAAATCCTCCCCCCACATACACACACCCCATTGCTTCTTTGGAAACTTTCTCAAACTTTCTCACCCTCAAGTCACATTGCCTGCAATCTTAAGTGTCTTAATTGCACTGATGTAGATTACAATCAATGCCAAGTTGCTTGAGGAGAAACAAATAGATGTTAAGATACTTGCCAGCTCTTTGCATTCTATTTGCATAGGGAAAACAGTGCTTGTGGAAATGCCATTTTTTTTCTTCTATTTGGCAGGCAGAGTTGCGAGCAGCTGTTTTTTTGGCACTAGAAGAACAAGAGAAAGTGGAGGTAAGAGAATTTTAAAAAGTGTTTTCAGTTCAGCATTCCTGACAGTTCTTAATGTAGTTCTTAATTAGACATAATAGCTTTAATACTTTGTATTTGTGAAACGTATCAAGAGAAAATTATATATTATTGCATAAGAGCATAAAGAAAACAAAGCAGGGACCGTCAGGGTGTTTCCCAATAGAAATAGGAATTGTCATATAGACTTTACTGTAAAACTATAGCTTTAAGTAACTGTCTTTGCTGCTTTTATATTGCTTCTGTCTAGTTGATCAGAATAACTTATAGATAGTAAAATCAAGAGATGATAGAATCAACAGAAAGGGAGATTTTGTTACGTTGTATTACATGTGACAGGCGTTATATGGAGTAGTATACACCAAAACACCCACTTGCTGTGATTTTTTAAAATTTTTTAGTAGTACAAGGATATTGTTAATTACCATTTGGTTTTTGCTTTTTGACAGAACAAAACACCTTTGGTAAATGAAAGCTTGAAAAATTTTTTGAGTACAAAAGATGGTAAGTTCTTTGATTACTATGCATCTCAAAATAATAAAACAACGAACAAAGGATTAAATCTTTTATTAACAATACTATCTTGATGCTGTAAAGTATGCGTTTATTCCTGTGAAATAAATGCATTACTACTCACTTCAGAATAGAATACAATCTAGAATTTTTAATGTTGCTGAAGTTGTATTTTTAACTGAGGTGACTAATGCATTTAAGTTAATATTTCATGTTGAGTTGTGATTTTGCTATCTCAATAAAGCCCTTCTAGACAGTAAGCAATGAAAACAGACTGTAGAGGTACAGTAGTGAACACATATAGGTGAAGTGCAAAATGATGTTTTTAAAGCCACTGAACAGTTAAAAAAATAATCTTTAAGGCTGAGTTTTGTAAGCGATCTCTATGTTCCTGCAGTATTGCTGACTTCAAATAATTCAGATACAACGGCTGAGTTAGAAATTAGGGAATTAGCACACAAATTATGAAGTGGATGTGATGTGAGCTTGTGTGTAGTCAACTGTGGGATGGTAGCTTGCTGAATGTCTAAATGGTATTTGTAGAAGTGTTGATTCAACATAGATGTTCATCCTGAAGCCATATACGTGCTATATCTTTGAAGTAAGAATTGTTTCTGTCTGGTGTATTTTTACCTCTCTCATTTACTTTTTAGGTCGCTTGGTGGCAGGTCTTGTTGCAGAATTTCTACGTTTTTTCAATCTTGATTTTACACTGGCTGTTTTTCAGCCTGAATCAAGCACAGTAAGATATACTGTTTTTGCTTGTACGATATGCTGATTGTTTGGAGTGCATGGCAATGAATGCGGAAGCTATGGTAGATTTGTTTAAACCAATAGCTTGTGTTTAGTCTAAGAAATTTTTAATACTTAGTCTGCAAAAGGTATACATTGCCATAAAGATAGATTTCCCAGGAAAACATGCCAATATGAATGAATATTGCCTTGCAAAAGTCAATGTTTGACAATATGTAAAGTTTGAGTTAAAAAACTTTTGCGAAACCCTGGAAGAGTATATATGACAGAATACTTCAGCAGCGTTTTTTGTCGGTAATCTCACCATGTCATATTATTAACTTAATATTGTTACATGAAGGTTAAAATAATGTCAGCAATCTACTCTGAGAGAAATTTCACTGAAACAATGGACTTTTACAAAGTGATTGTTTTTAGGTTTTTGATACTGAGATAGTTTTTCTGTTATGTTTGTTTCATTGTCTCTTTGTGATATAAACATTTTTGTAATAAATTTTGGGTTTGAAACAGTTTGGTTTAACTGAAGAATTTCTCTTAACATTTCAAATGCTTGTTTTTATTCTTAATTTCACTTTAAATAGTTAATTTATTTTAAAAAAATAAAATCCATTCATTGACTTCTTATTTGAACAGTGATTTTCTTTTTTTGTCATTTGCATTGGATACTGATTTAATTGTTTTAGGGAAAAAATACTGGGGAAATGCACTGAGTACAGTTTAAATCAACTGGTTTTGTAATTAAAAAATAATTTTGCTGTTTCTCAGAAGTCCATGTATCTTTTTAAGGGCTTAACCATATAAAATCCCATACGCTCTTGTTCTTTGCCAAATAATCTTTAGTTGTATTTATTATATTAGGACACATCTGTGCCAAGATTCAGATTCATGCTACCAAACAGAAACAGTCGTGCTTTCTCTCATGCTGCTACTTGCTGTTGGGAGGAGTGCTTTGTTTGCAGCATGAAGGCATCTTAAGCTCTTTGAAATGCTTTCTTTTTCCAATAAAAGCATCGTCTTCAGCTGTTGCAATGCATTTCTGAAACTTGGCCAAAGTTAAGCAAGTTGGCCAAGACTTCTGTGTATAATGCTGAAATACTTTACTTTCCTGTATTAGTCCCTGTCTCTGAGCAGTGTATTGCATTGTGTTCTTATCCTCCATGTTTCAGTGTGCTTGACTGGTGTTTTTGTATTTAAAACAGCTTTGGATGGTCAGTCATAAATTCACGTACAGATCAGAAGTAAATGATTTATATAGGCTATTATTACTCTATTCCACATACAACAGGAAGTCTTAAATAATGACTGATTAGTCAGATTATTGCTGTTTTAAATAAGACCAAAAAGCTTTAGGAGTTACAACAAAATATATGTTGTGTTTTCAGACAGTTATTTCTGTGTTGTGAGTTATTTTATTTTATTTTTTCCCCAGTTAAATGGCCTGGATGGTCGAGAAAACTTAGCTCGAGATCTGGGAATTACAGAAGCCGAAGGTAGTGTGGGTGGTCCCTTGTTGTTGGAGGTTGTTAAAAAATGTCAGCAGAAAAAGATTTCAGGCAGTGGAGAAGTAAGTAGTTAAAATGTGTAATTTCTTTTTTTTTCTCATAATACTTTATTTTCATTTCAATTTAAAAAAAATGAAATTAAGAGCACTTGGTTAACATTGTATTAAATTGTTTCAAGTCTTTACTGTATGGTTAGTATAACAGGAAAAGCTTCCAACATAGCTTATAGCAGAAACCAATGCTGCAAGATGACTACCACTGTTCTGTTACTTCTAATACCACCTTTTAACTAATATTCTGCAGCAACATACTAGCACAGAGTGAATCTGGAAAAATTATGCAAAGCATTTTGCCACTTTTTTTCTTATTTCTTGTGTGGTTAGATAACATCTTTAGTTGACATCTCTTATATATTTTTTATCTTTGGTGTACTTCTAGACTTTTCAGGTCTTATTGAGATAAGAATTGGTTTTGCCAAAGCTTTATAGCTCTTTTTAAGACAAATATATAATTTTAAAATTAAATATATGGAAGTATTGAATTAGCTGATAGCAGTGAGAGTAATATTTTAATGTAGTATAATAATAAGTTGTTAATTAAATGAATGAAATCCAACCAATAGCATTTTATTAGTGTCTGTAGTGATTGTGGTTTGAAAGAAAATCCTGTGTACCCGAGATGCAGTTGGTACATTAACCAAAGCTTAAATTTAGAAGCAGTTGTTGTAGACTTCCTAACACAGCAGCATAGTGTCACAGCTTGCTTATGATATGATGGTATTAGGCATGAACCAATATATTTTAGTAAGTATTTGTGTGAAACGTTTTAGATTGCTCCAGTTCTAAGTGATAGCCTGTGCTCCACGTCAAAATCATCAGATGGAAGATCAAATACACACCCCATACCGAGTAAGGTAAGATTATTTAAATAGAATGAAAAAGCTATGTAGCATACAGGAGAAGTGGAAGTTAGGACTCATATGGAACTCCAGATACAATTGCATTCAATTAAATGATCAGTGGATTTTTCTCCATTTCTCTCTACTATTAGTATTTTATTTCTGTGCTCAGATGCTAAGGATTTTGTAAATGGAAGAAGTGTTTGGATTAGGTGGCTGAGCAGGTAAAATGCCCGAAAAGAGAATATGCTAGCCAATGTTTTAGACCTTCCTTTAGAGGAAGAAATAATATACAGGTTGTTTCTAAGCAGCAAAAAGAATGGATCCAGGCTTCTTACAGAGTAGGCCCAATATTTTGGCATGCAGCAGCAGCTGAGGTGGTGATCAGAACATTTTAATTTACATGCTCGTTCTGATTCTGATGTGATGAGTTTTCAAGTAGAATATTAGTTCCAACAAGTTGGAATTTATGATAGTGCTTTTTATACTCTATATACGCATGTTCTTTCCCAAGCGAATCATAATCCCATTGAAGTGGGAGACAGACAAATGTGCTCAAAATGCTGTTCATGATATATTCCCAAATCCTCGGTGAAAATAACTTCGCTCAGAAAGAGGCAACAGTTGGTTTCTGTTTTGATATCTGGTTTAAAAACAAACAAAAAAACAGCAACAGCTCTTGGTTGGACAAATTAACCTCTAAGAATAAGTAGTGGATATCTTAATGGGACTACAGTTCTTCAGTTTTCCTGTTTCTCTCACTCCTTGGCAGCAGGATGGAAGAATATTATGCCTGTGCAACATACTTGGGGTAAAAATAATGCAGGAGGAAGAAATTTTAGCAAGTCCCGGTTGTAACAAGATGAAAGTTAGCTGAACAATGTAGGATTCCTGTTGGAAAATTGAAATTTTCTGGTGGATTTTCAGCAAATCTAAGCTGAATTGGCTCTGGTTGTGACTCAGCAGCCAATAGGTGTCATAGAAGGGATTGTGTAAGAAGAGACCAAGACCACAGCTCCTGGCAGCAGCAAGAATGATATTTGTTTAAGTGCAAGTGTGAAACCACACTCTGATTTATCTTACTAACAACATTAGACTGAAACCCAAAGTAGGCACATTGCTCATTGAACGCTTATTGAACGCATTGCTCAGTCACGCTTAGCTTACCGCTACGATTTGAAAGTAGTTATTTCCCTTTAGCAAAGCTTTGGGATATATGAATTCAAGCAAAGATCAACTGTTGTGCTTCCAGTTTCTCAGATAAGATAGCAGCAGCACACTCCCTCTGGGCCCAAAAGAGAAAAGTGGATGTAACTTCCCTTTTACTCTGGTCAGGGTATCGCTAAACTCTTAATTTTCAGCAATTCCATGTCTCAGGGACAGGGAATTAGAAAGTTGTAACTACCACTTGCAGGTGTAAGTACTACTTCTTGCTCTGGAAGAACTGAGCTGCTGCCAGCAATTGAACGTGGTTCTGTGACTGAGGTAGTATGATCTTGGTAGGCCTTTTTCAACTTCCATGGCCTACATTTTCAATTGACTACTTTAGCCTTCTACATCTATTTATTTATTTGTTTTTAAGCTGGTGTAATTTGCATGAGTTTAATTTATTTTGAAGATGATGGCTTTAATTCAATAGCATTTTTTATAGCGGAATTGCAAAATAACACTAAGAAAGCTTCACTTTCACATTTTAAAAAAAGAATTAAAAACTGGAATTTAAGAAGCAGCATGCATGTAGATTGCCTTTTTTGATGAGTGACATCTTTCAAAATAAGTTGCTCTTATAATAGAGCTCATCTAGATAGAAAAGCTATGCAGAGGGTGGAACAAATTTTTTTAAGGGCAGCAACAGTAAAAAAAAAAAAAAAAAGAAAAAACACCACTGTCTAAAGTGGTAGAAACAGCTTTGTTTCTGTTGTATGATTTCTCATGATTGCAGAGGAGTACTAATAAAATTGAAATAACCAATGTCGGTTGGTATACATTATGCAACTGCTTACAGTATTCAAAGAAATAGGTTTGTTTGGGTTTTCTTCAAGAGAAATTACTTTTCCTTTCAGTGAGGTCTGTTTTCTTTATCTTTCAAGGTTGCTGAAAGCACTCAAAGTGATACAAGTGTCTCATCAGGGGAAGCAAGCAAAAGAAGCATTCATTTTCTGCCTAATGAAACAAAACTAGATCCTCAGTTGCAAAACAAAGACTTAAATACCAAAGAAAAAAGTGACCCGGATATGGATGAAGATGATGAAGAGGGAGATTCTTTTTTTGACGATCCTATACCCAAGCCAGAAAGAACTTACGGCTGGTAAGTGACTTGGACTGTCTACTTGATTTAGGTTTCTGTTGTGCTCAATATTCTTGCAGACCTTCAAGAGCTAGATGATGTTTGATTATTCACACTTAGTAAGTGCAAGTGTTCAGATCTGTTCTGAAGTATTTTGTTTCTGAAATTCAGAGTGTCAAGTGTGATCTCTTGAATGTACCTGAGAGAAAAACCTCTATCATTTTAAGGTGCATCAGTTAAGCTGTATAATGTCCCCAGGCTATTTGGCGGAACGAACACGTGTGAGGTACAGGCGCCAATGTTTCTTCTCGCAGCAGAGCTGCAGTTGTGACCAGCACTGAAGGAGGTGAACAGTGAGAGGGATGGTGTGTTGGATATCTGTACAACTTTGCAAGGAGTACAAAAAACCTGGTGAATGTGTAAACAGTAAGCATAAGTAAAGCTTTCTCACAGCTGAGGGTTTCCTCTTCACACTGCAGCACCTTTTGCGTGCAGATCTGTTTTCAGCGAATTGTTATTCTTCCTGCATATGTCAATTTTGCAGACGTTTATGAAGGGCATTTTTTATTGGTCTTCTGTGGCTGTCTGATTACTGAAAAATACCATTTGAAAGAAGAGCTAGTGATTGAACTGTGCAACTGTTTTGTTATAAAACTGTACAGTTTATCTTTGCATTATCACATCAGAGTTGTGATTCTTTTGGAGCTTAGTTTAGCTAACTATATTGAGAAGTGCTAGAAGATCATTTTATGGTGTTCTTTTGATGTGCTTGAGTAACTGGAGGATTGTTCTAACAATTGGAAGATTGTCCTAGCATGGTAGAGGTTACCAGAAGAGGCTGCAGAAACATTTGCAAGTCCGTTTCACAGTAGCTCTCCTCAAGTTCACTTTTTCCCAGGCTACACTGATAGTGGGCAGAACAGTATAAACCTTTTTGTATTAGTGACAAAGTGGATATTTACCCTTGAAACAGGATCATTTTGGTACATCACAAAGTAATCATGCTAGGTAAGCTAGGTTTCTTTCCAATAAATGAATGGACTCTTTGAGAAAGATTATTGATAATTCATTTGTAGTTAGAATCATAGAATATCCTGAGCAGAAAGGAACCCCCAAGGATCATAAAGTCCAACGCCCGTCTCCACACAGGACCACCCAAAAATAAGACCAGATGTCTGAGAGCATTGCCCAAACGCTTCTTGAACTCCAATAGGCTCGCTGCCATGCCCGCTGCCCTGGGGAGCCTGTCCCAGTGTCCGACCACCCTCTGAGTGCAGAATCTTTTCCTAACACCCAGCCTGACCCTCCCCTGTTGCATCTTTCTGCCATTCCCTTTGGCTGTGGATAGTTGGATGTCTACAAAGAGCAGAATTTCTTTTTGTCAAAAAGCAGTGATTTTTCTGTGGAAAATACTGTGTGTTACAAATAACCCTATGATGGTAGTTCTTTTCTTTTTCTTATTGGAAATGGCAGGATTAAAATTGCATCTTGAGTGCCTTTACGGTTCCATATTCAAGAACATGGTTAAGTAGCTGTTAACCAAAACCTAACCTTTGTAGCATGTGGTTGCATTGACATAAAACAGGTTTAAATGATAATTTGTAATACTAAAAATCTAATAATTGAACTTAGTCTTTAAACTGAACTATTAAAGGAATTCAGTCCTTCAGATATTGAACCAGAGATTTTTACTGAACTAAAAATAAAATAGGAATTACTGCAAATTATTATATTTGCAGGTCATGGTAGAAGTGTGTCTTAGGTTCTTTGTTGATGCAGTGGCCAGGTGGTAGAAGCACAAAAGACTGAACATCTTCTGGGTAATACCCATTTCTAATTGTTTAAGCATTTTCATATCACAGGGCAAATTAACTCTGTGGGTAGACTATCTTTCTTTAGTGCCTACTAAAAAGACCCATACAAGAAAATAACTCTTATTTATTGATTAAAATAGGGATTTTCTTAGTGGAGAAACTTCCTACAGAAAAAATGATTTTCAGATTATGTCTGTAGTAGAGTCACAGTCTACTGAATAACAGATTTTCACTTGCCCTAGGTCTCTGACCTGTTGTTCAAAATTTAAGTGGTAAAATACATGATATTTTGGTCGTCTAGGTATAATGAACAATTTAAATGATATTGTTCATTCTTAATAGGAATACAATCAGAATAAGAGTTCTGGTAATACTAAATGTGAAAATATTGATCTCATTTTTAATAATAGTGTTTCTTTATTCCTTATTTTTAAGAACTATTTGAACTTGGCACTTCGAATATATGAATGGAATGAGTAATAACCAAGTAAACTTTAACTGATGGTGATGAGATCCATCTCGCCATAACTGAGAGGGTTTTCATTCTGTGGACTGATTGCTGTTGGGATTAATAGTTTTATTAGACCTAATATTTTCATTGTAAAACAAGCTGATTTAAATACTGATTTACATTTGAATCTTTCTTCTTTTGGCTGTGTTTATCCATGGGGGTAATAAAAGGCTCCTTGATAGAAAGATATAAATGGTGATGCTGATATAGGTGCAGGAGGCCTGTCTATGATGAAAGAAATCAGGTAGAAGTCTTTGCAAGGAGAAAGTCTCTGTATGCATTTTGCAGCAGTCCGGAATACTTGTTTGTTTGGTTTGTTTTAGGAAAACTGAATCCAATAAAGCAGGAAGTCTAGCATCCCTTTCTGATGCACCGCCTTTGAAAAGTGGGTTAAGTTCCCTGACTGGTGCACCTTTGCTAAAGGAGCCTGATGGTAAGCTTTTGTGTGGTTTTGTGTTTTGATGAATGTAGGAGATATTTCCCATAACACACTGAATGGTCTGTACATTCAGATACAAATACGATGTAAGTTGCCTTTATGTGGCCCCCTCCTGGCTGTAACATGCTTTACAGTCATGCTTATTTCACCGAGTGATGGCATACTGTTTATGTAATGCTCCCCAATGGCAGCATAGTAGAGCAAAATTTATCAGCACTCCTTTTTTGTGTAAAATAGTTTTCAGGAGTATAAAATCCTATGGCTCATTTTTAACTGAAACTACTTTAGTCCTTTCTACTACTGTTATTTGCACAAGTTCTTTGGAGACACTTAAGGATATTTGTAAAACCTGCTCCTGAATACTGGGGTATTGTCTGTGTTTGTTGCTCATGTCTTTAAACATTAGCACAGTTCAAACCTGAAAATTGAATGCAATATTGTCATGCTATATTATATATATATAAAAATTATATAAGGTTATTATAAAAGACCACTTTCTATAAATGGTTGATGGGTAAGTTTAAGTGGGAACTTATTAGAGTCACAAGCCAAATTTCTGTTATAAATGGATTCGTTTTTTTACAGATTTGAATAGAAATTCCGTTTTGAAAGACCTGCGGTTGGTGAATGCAAAACTGGGATCTTTAGAATTAGGCAAGTAGCAGCAACACAAGCTCTGATATTTCTAACCCTAAGTTCTGGCACAGCTTCTTAGAGGAATCTGAGAAACTGAAATACACATATTGAACTACGATTTTCAGCTTCTGTTATTCTGTTGAACACCGTTGTGAGACTTGCTGGAATTAGGAGCAAGATCCCATCTGAAGGAATACAGAGAAATGAAAACTTGAGTTTTGTGTGCAAATCAGTTTCACTCATGCAGCAAAAGTTTGATTCATTCCATGCATAGATTTGCTAATATCAAGTGTCTCGGTTTCTAATAAAAGAAGGATTTTACATCTGTTTAAAAAAAAAAAAAAAAGTAGCCAGACAAGTCTTGCTGTTTTTCAGTGGCATACTTACTTGCCCTCCACACCTATTGAAAGTTGTCCTGTAGGCTTTAGCAGCAGCAATTAGATGTGATGCAAGAAATATCAATCGTCTCCAAACAGAGCTGCTAAGTGTTTAAATTTTGTCTTCAGCAATGCTGTCAGTATTCTGAAAATTCATGTTTGATTTCAAAACATTATTTCAGTGTGAAAGAGATTGAGATTAATCACAAACATAAACTCAACTTCTCTTCCTAATCTGCATAAGTAGTTTGATGTATTCCCACTATTGCTGGCCATGAAAATGTGTGTCTTGGTGCAGGAACAGATTCTTCTTTTGCATTTTATGAAAAAGAAAACTCGTTTGATTAATACCCTTTAAAAATTCTTTAGGAAATGGAGATGACGATGACTATGCTGATGACTTCAACAGGTAAGAGAAGGATGTTATTGCAGTAGCTTAATATTTCAAACATTATAAACGTATCCATTGATATATTTACATTATTTCCATAATATTTCAGCCAGTCACGATTGATGGACTCTGCCAGTATCTCTGAACTCCTTTAAATTTCAGTTAAAAATAAACCTAAAAGCCAGGTGCTAACTTTAAGATGCTCTCTAACGTTAAGTTGCTTTTTTAATGGAAGTTCTTTTCTTGAACCATGCACTTGGCAATGTTTTAACATTTAGATTAATCATATTAGGGAATTAATAGGGTACATACTGAATTATTCCAGTATAAAATAAAACATTATGAATAGTCACTTATAAATATTTAAGAGCTTCATCCTTCTAATGCAAAGATATTATTGTTGTAAACTGCAGGATTACAGGCTTAAGCCAGTATTTATCATGGCTTCATCTAGGTAGAAGGACTCTGATTATTACGTTTTGTTGGTTTTTTTTAATAACTTCATATTTAACTTGCTAAGGAGTGAAATCGAAATCAAATGGCAAGTATAAATTATATGAAGGTGAATGTAGTGCTTGGATGTTTTAAAAGGAAGTTTTAATTCTGTTCATGGTTTTCTTTCTAGTACTAGCCATCGCTCAGAGAAAAGTGATATCAGTATTGGCGAAGAAATAGATGAAATTTCTGTTGAAACAGAAGACTTGAATGCCAGTGATAAAGTATGATGCTTTTAATTTTTTTTCTTCTTTACACTCTTCTGATCTTGTGTTTTTAATTTTTAATCCCCTGTGAAGGAATGTACTGTTTTATGTTCCAAAGTTATGTGCTGAAGTTGTATCATCTATTATACTCTGTATTTTTATACCTAGTATTCCTATCATGTTAGATACTATACTGACTTAAAAACAAACAAACCAAAAAAAATACAACAACAAAATTGTTCAGTAGCACAACCCACTCTATTTCAAGGCAAGTAAAATGGATTTGAGACTGAGTTAGTATCCAGCATAGGAATGCCTTATCCCTTTATCTCGAGATCTATCTAAGCACCTCCTGAAGGTGTTAAAGTCCCAATGAAAGAGCTTGAGGACAAGAGGATGGGGTGATGTACGAAGGACTATATGAAATAATGCTTGTTTTTTCTGTGCTTTCTGAGTTTGTGATTTCATTGATTTTTCTAGCTTGAAGACATCACACAAGACCACACCATTTCTCAATTAAGTGATGTTGCAGATTATCTAGAAGATGTGGCATAGACTGGACAGCAAAAATGTTTCATTGTGCTGGACTAGAAGACTGCTGTGGACTGTTAATTTCAGACAATCACTTTTGCTGGAATGTCCACTCCCTATTTGTGCCTTGTTACAAAAAGACTGTAGGTGGAGAGGGCTTTTAAATATTCTTAACCAGAACTAAATGAAACCGTGTTCCCATTTGAGTCTGATATTCGAATTATTTTCTTCATTTGGTTCAGCCAAACCTATTACAACAGGAGTTGGATTTTCCAAGAAGAATGTCCATTGCTGGCAGTGGGCATAATAAAAAACAATGCATCAGAGAACATATGCACAGAGGCATGTGGCCGTATAACAAACTTGCACTGTTATTGTAACAGTCTGATTTTTTTTCTTTTTTTTTTTCTTTTTTTTGTTTTAGAGGTAACCAAAGCAAGAACCTTCAGAGGTAGTGCTTCAAACTTCTGGTAGTTTTAACGCAGTTTTTTCGAGTCAGCATGTCATATATTTATGGTAAATCTAGCCACAATACCTAGTTGCTCCAGACTTACTTGAAACTACAGTTTTTCAGACTTTTCTGAAAGTCAGACCTTTTTTTAAAGGCATATCAAGTAAAGCATATATGAACTCTCAAATCTAAATTTAGTACTAGTCTTAACTCCAAATATTCTTGTTTAAATACGTTTGTCAGACCATTGATGGCTAGACCTAAGCTGTTCTTATGTACAATAATTTCACCAATGTTACTGGTCACTAAATCATGAAAAGTAATTCTGTAAGGATCCACAAATCATTAACTAAATCTTCCTGATTTTTTTTTTGTTTTCTTTTTAATAGTGTGGTAATGATTTGTGGAGCTTTTGTTATTGAGGGCTCTTCCTTTGCTGTAAGCACACTTTCATTCTTGAAAATCCTTGTACAAAAATGAGCGCCAAAAAAGTGAAACCACTAACTGTCTGTTTTTCAGATTCTAACTGCTGTACAGAAGTAAATCCAAAAAGTTAAAAATATGATACCGAAGACATTATTGACACTAAGGTCTAGCTAAGAGCAAATTTCTGTATTTTCATTGTAGTCTTGCAAAACAGGGTCAGTCATGGAAACGTTGACAGTTCCTTAACGATACTATTGTGCATGGCGCTGCTATAATATATAGGTCATGGACATTTAAAATACTGAAACTAGACTTCAAAATGTGCACTTTCTGAACATTGTGGACACATTTGGAAAATATACATGTACATGAATATAAATAACTTAATCTTTTTTTAGACTTTGTAAATTTTTTTTATTTTTTTTCAGGAAAACCATTGGCCTCTCAATGGCCACCTCAGAAGTAGCATGCTGAACTAAAGCCATTGGTTAAGCATGTAGAGCTGCTACTAGTTTTGGATGCTGACTTGGATCTTTCTCGCACTGGGCCAGCAGGCATGGAGCAGTGCTGGAAAGTTAGGCTTGTACAGTACATAAATAATGAGAGGAGGGGGGAAAAGCGTGCCTTTTATTTATGTGCGCCCCAAAATAAGCCAGCAAAAAGCATCAGAATATTTAGTCACCATGTTAACTTCTAACTTTGTGCCATGCTGTAGCAGCAGAGGAGAATTTTTTTTAACCCCAAAAAATCAATGTGCCATAGACTCATAGACTTCAAATAACAGTGATTTTGTAAAAAATGGTACACCCTGTGTAAAATTTACTTAAAGTTTGGGGGAACCTGTGCCTCAAGATACTACATGTAAAAAGGTCGTTTCTGTTTGATCTTTTTTTAAGGAGAGTAACAGCATGTCTGAAGGACGTAAAATTCCACTCAAACACTTGGGAACAATTGATTTCTGGCATTCGTTTTTAAGGTATATGAAATAATGTAGAGACAGTGCTATTTGTGTTTTTACATGTCTTGGGAAAACATGATACTGTTACCTGTTAGCTGTAGGATATCTAGCAGTTTGTCATACCAAAAGAAGCTAAAATTTTATTAAATGATTTCTAATTGCATTTGAAGATGTGGCCTTTAAATAACTAATTAATATTTTAAATGTTAACATGACTTTTGTTAACATCAGTGTGTTGTTCTCTTATCTTGGGAGCTAATTGGAGACCTTGCACTTTGGCTCTCAATTAGGAAATGCCAAAAGGTGGTAAGTCTCTGTGCTGTTCCTCCTGTGGGATTTTACTGAATTGTGTATAATACTTCAAGTTGCAAAATAAAGCTGTTGTGCTGGCTAAGTTGTATTTTTGAGACTTCTTGAATCAAAAATATTAATGTTTAGGAAATTTGGGAAGCCCTGTGGTTTTGGATGTTTTCTGGAAGATTTTTTCTTCTTCTCAGAGTCAGTGTAGACTGCAGTTGAGAATGTGTGTATGCTTGGGTTTCTTTTAAGCCCAAACTATCCTGCAAATTCCTCATGGTGATTCATAAAGTCTGATTAACGCCAGACTGAATAGGGTTATTGGGTATCAGTCTGAGTTGTCAGATGGTTTATGATTCAGCGGGGGGGGGGGGGGGGGGGGGGGGGGGCAAAAAATACAATCTTGATCAACAACGTTTCATATTCTTTACCATTATTAGTTCAGCTGAGTTTCTTAATAATGACTGACAAATTACGTCTGTTCAGAAGCATGCACTGTGAAACACTCATACATTGTAATTTCTGTAACTAATCCTAGGATTTCCAGGAGTAAAAAAACTCAGGCCTAAGCTATAGTTGACAGTCCCATATTGTTTATATGACTGTGCTGTTGCTGACAGCATAGAAAAAAAAAAAAACAAAAAAACCCAACTATGTCTGCTATGCCTGTCTCAGTTTTTTGCAGTGAAGTTTATGTGTTCCACTTCATTTTTTTATTATTATTTTTAAGCAAATGAGAAACTGCAGTGCATCTGATCAAATATTTCCTCATAAATGACTGTTTCCCCTTTCTTAGCTGTGGGCTGTTTTGGCAATATAGCCCTTATTCAGGCTATATATCTAGCTGTTCAGAAAACTGACAATACTTCTGTTACTGACGGGTGAATTGGGTGCTAATGATAAATGAGGTTTTTCTTCTTTGTTTGCATTTTAGGAAAACCCAGCCTTCTCTCCAGGAAATAATGCATTCTTGGATGACTTGGTTTGGTTATAGATAAGAGCTAACTTAAACTTCTGTTTTTAGCATTGCCTGGGCTGCAGGAATTGAATCTCAGCTATAGAGTTTGCTTGATGACTACAGAGCTTACTGTTCATTTCAGAAATGCCAAATGCATTTTTTTTAATATATTTTTTTTGATAGGTCTTTTTGGTTTGGTGTTTTTGTAAGCTAAGGCCAAATAGGAATTGTATCGCAAGAGGTGCAGTTTTGGTAGACTTGGGATTTCATTCATCCTAAAGCAAAATCCTCTACAGACCAGTTGTAATGGCATATTGCAAAACATAACTTGCAACATGACTGTATTGATTTCTACCCAAAAAAAAAAAGAAAAAAAGGAACTTGTCTATTCAAGATCATTGAGTCACCATAGGTTGAACCTCCAAGAGAACTGCAGTGAACACTGAAAGTGTCAGTTCCTTTGTTCATATATCATGAACAGTACTAAATTCTAATAAAAATGAAGAAAAAATAAGACCTCTTCCATACATAGTCTGTTTTGGGGACTACTGAGGTGCTAAAAGCAGTTGCAGCTGTTATTTTAAAATACAGAACAGGAAAAATACATAGCTGTTCTTGAGTGTACAACGTATCACTTTCTAATAAGTCCATAAAGACTTAGTTCCAAAATTTATGTGCAACTTTTCCAAATCATTTACTCTTCTTTCTTTTTCTAATATTGCAGAGGTCAAAATTAATATATATATTTTTGTTCAAAAAAGGGCCACAATCTGTCTCCTGGGCCTCGAAATAAATCATCTCAATCAGCTAGGTCTGTTGTGGCACTTGAATTTGTAGCTTTCAGGGGAAAAATGGTCCGTAAATAAATAAGCTGAAAGATGGTGGAACATCGTTCACTTGCACACAACCATCTTCAGGCGCTGTCTTCATACACTAGCTGAGGAACAATAGAGAGATCATAACAAGGCTGAGCATATAATTAAAAGGTTACTTTGGAAAACATTTGTTTTGTGCGTTGAGCTGTACGTTTGCTTTTAGTGTTGCGGTTTTTTGACAAAGTGTGTCACTCAACTGAGGGGAACAGAGTGCTTTGTAAGCTCCTCAGAAAAGCTTTTCAAAGCCTTGTAAGCACGCTGGAGGAGAAAAGACGCAGACAGACCTCATGCTTATGAACTGATGAACCACAGCTGAGAACCAAAAGGCAGTGTGAGGAGTTGAGCAAAGAGCAGGAAATCTAATGGGGACGAAGCAGGTGTGCATCAGCGCATGGTGCCTGGGAAGCAGCCTGCCTGCTGGTCCCAGGTGGGAGGTACACAACCATGACCTGAGGCTGAGAAGCCGAGCAGTGGGGAGCAGAGCAGGCTCGTCTTCGTGTTCCTGCTTAACACCTAGGGACCGCTGTGACCAGCGTGTGCAAATAGCAGTACAAGAGATGGTGAAAGGGTAAACGGTGAGGCCATAGGCAGTGCTCAAGACTGCTACAGCTGACACAGTGACGATGGTGACAAGCCACACACCACGGTGCCTAGTGCTAGCCAGAGCAACTGCCCCAGCGTACTGGAGGCCTCAGCACAGACACAGCCCTGTGGAGGGTGTAGCTGTTTGGGGGGAGCCTGCACAAAGTGACTGGAGCTCTTCCTGGAGGCTGGGGCTGTTGAGGCCGCAGCAGCACCTGCAGGAGTTGTGCTCTGGGCAGGTCCCCGAGCTGCTGGGTGAGCAGGCTGTGTGGCATCAGGAAAGGCCAACAGGAACCAAAGGTACTTTGTGGCCGTCGTAGAAGCAAGGACCCCCAGTCCCCCAATGCATGTAAGGAGGGGAGGATCAGAGGTAATGCTTAAGCAGGGGGAGGACTGATTTGTGTGAGATTAAACAAGGAAGCTTTTTCTCCAACTGCAGATGTTTACTTGGAGAACTGTAGCGCCTTTGCAACAAGTTGGAGTGAGTTATTGAGGGATACACCTAGCCATGACATTGGAGCCACTGATGCTAGAGAAAGTGACAGGTAGCAGTAGTCAGGGACTTGCTTCTGCAAAGGGTTTGACAGCACCCCCCTGCCAGTCGGATCTGTTGTTTTGGGAATTTTTCCCTGCCCCATTCTATCTCTAGTACATTGTTGAGAGGCTGAGGCTGTCAGGCTACAACTTGTTTCTCACCTGGAGACATTGGAGGGGATCTAGAGTGACTGCAGGACTTGGGTCTCAGCTGAAGGATACGGGAGTGACTGGGCCTCATCTCAAGTTCTCCTTCGTGAACAAATGTGCAGCAATAGACACAAGGAATGGGAAGTCTGCAGTCACAAAGCTATGACATCGCAGCATGACAGGAGCATGGTGGGGTTGCACTATTGGAATGCTACAAGGGATGGACACAAGTTTGGCCAGCAGGTGGGAAAGAAAAACAGAGGGTTTCATAAATGGGTAGTTTGAACATGCAGAGCCTAAATGGAATAGGAGATGTGACAGACCTGTTGAGAGCTTATTTCCAGGGATAAAGGGGAGGTCAACAAAGGGGATATTGTGGTAGGCACCTGCTACAGACCGCTTGATCAAGAAAAGGAAGAGAATGAAGCCTTCCTTAAATAATTTGAAGAAGTGTCCTGACTGCATGCTGTGGTTTTCATGGGGATTTTTAACCACCTCAAAATTGCCAGAAGAGCAACGTAACAAGAAACAAGCAAGCCAGGAGACTCCTGGATGGTGTCAAGGACATTTTTTACTTGAGTGCTGGACAGGATTTTGGGGGGATGTGTGCGTGCTGAGGGGGTACACTAAATCTGCTGCCCAGGAATAAGGAACTGCTCAGATGCAATACCCAATGCCAACCTTGGCTACAGTACCTATGAGATGATCAAGTAAAAGATCTGAGGGCAGAGAAGATAAATAGCAGAGTAATAACCTCGCGGTTCAAGAAAGTGAACCACAGCTTGTTCAGAGATCTGTTTGGCAAAATCCGATGGGAGGCTGCCCTGCGCCTTAGAGGGGTCAGGAGAGCTGTCTGCTTTTCAAAAGCGTTTTTCCCACTGGGCAAGAAAATGAGTAGGCATAGCAGGAGGATAGACTGGCTGTCTGGAGAACGCCTGGCTGAACTCAAATGTAAAAAAGCGCATGGAAGATGGGAGTGAGGATGGGCTGCAGAGGATTACTTAAGGAAGGTGCACAGACATACGGGAACAGTATAAGGAACATTAAAGCTTGGCTGAAACTGGAAATAGCAAGGGATGTGAAGATAGCGAGCAGTTTTTTTTTTTTTTTTTTTGCAAGTGGGACATCAGCGAAAGGATGATCAAAGAAAATGTGGGCCTGCTACTGAATGGAGTAGGTGACTTAGTGATGAAGGTTAAAAAAAGACCAAAAAAATGAGGTATTGTTTATTCTTCACCTCTGACTTTACTGACAAGGTCCTGCTCAGGCTTCTTTGAAAGGTCTTGGTGATTAAGGGTTATTCCTGATGACTTGAAAAAGGAAAATGTTACATCTAGCTTTTAAAAAGGTGAAAAAGAAATTACAGACCGGTTGGCCTCACCTCAGTCCCTGGGAAATTTGATAGAAGTCATAATGGCAGCCATTTCTAAGTACACAAAAGGTGGCTGATTTCAGAACAGTTGAGATGGGTTTATGAAGGACAAATTGTGCCTGACCAATGTGATCACTTTCTGTCATTAGGTGATTGGTTTGGGAGACAACAGTGGATGTCATTTTCCTTGACTTTAGCCAAAGACTCCCATAGCATCTATGTAGCCAAATTGTGGAGAGGTGCAATACAGAGGTGCGAGAAAATTACTTTTATATGGTTCAAAGGGTTGTGAAAGGTGGTGGTGGGTTGAAATCCAGGTGGTGACCAGTTAGAAGTGGCATTCCTCAGGGCTGAATACCAAGCAGATACTGTTTTATGTCTTCAACAGTAAATAGGATGATAGGCAGGACTGCATCCACATAACATTCGTGGATGGTACCAAATAGTTGGTAGCAGGTGATTTGCAGGTCTGCCATTCAGAGGGACGAGTGGGATGATGATGGGTCTGAAGCATATGACCTGTGGAGGGCTGAGGCTGTTCAGCCTGTAGAAGTGAAGGCAGAAGTGTGGGGTTAAACTGTGGTCTTCTACAGTTAGGGGGATCATCTGGAAAACAAACCTGGACTCTTTTTGAGGCGCTTAGTGAAAGGACAACAGGCAACAGTCAAATTACATTAGGAGAAGTTCCAGCTGCATACATACAATAAAAAAATCACCAGGAGAACATTCCAGGAGTGGAGCAGGTGCCCAAGGAGATTGCACATTCTCCATCCTTGGAGATTTTCAAAATTCAATCTGACAGGCCCTGAGCAGCCTGATCTAGCTTTGAAGTTATGTCTGCTTTGAACGGGAGGCTGGACCTCTAGAGGGCTCTTTCAACCTAAATTATTCCATGATCCTACCCAAATGGGCCTTTATATGGAAGATTAGTTACTATGGGGATAGATAGACTCAATCTGGCTGCCTCTGTGCATGCAAATTGCCTTGTTTGCATGTAGAAACAGTTTTGTTACACTATTTATTTGTGCAGATGTTCATGTACATGCTAACTGTCCAGCAGAGAAAGGCCATCATTTGCAAATATGGTAGCTTAATGTCGACTCTAGTATAAGGTTTTTAACCTTAGGTACTTGAAAGAATCTCGTAGAAAATATGAATTCAGAACCTAACTGGATTGTGCACTGCGTCTGCAGCTGACCCTTGTACGGGATATATCTAAGTTTAAAAACAAGCCATACGGTTGTTTTTCAGTTTCTTAGCAGCTTTAATTCTGTGTTGGTGAGCTTTTTTTTTTGCCTTTTTTTTTTTTTTTTCTCAATTGCTGAAATGTTATGGGGAAACCACAACAGATACAAGGTACTAAAATCAGGTCATTTGCACAGTTCCCCTGTAGAAGTATCACATGTCTTCATAGCAAGAAGAGGTGCTTCAGCTCTTTTTGCTCCGAAGTGGAAAAATTTCCACCTCATGCTTGCAAGGTTGCTATTTCAGCCAACTAATGTCCTTCAGGGACGGCATGCTGCAAGTGCACCACTAGGAAAGTTATAGCGTGTGGCAGAGCAGTGTTTCCAGTTGGATTTGTGACTTAGATGGTTGTGGCAGAATCACTTTGAAGTGATGTTCCTGTTATGTTTTGGGCATTCGATTCTGGTGCTTGGTGCTAGGCTATGTGATGAAGCGCTGATCTCCACAGCCAGCGGTTAAGGTAATCCTCCGCTTGGGCTGCTATGATCCTGCAGCTCCTTCCTCAGGGGTGGGACTGTAGAGCTCAGCACCCTGCAGCCACACACTACCACAGACCCCTTAGAAGCGGCTTGCAGCAACATAAATTTTCCTGCTTGGGGTGTGCGGCCCTCCCAGGAGGTGAAACATGGCTGGGAAATGCTGAAGGAGGAGAGAAGATGGTGAAGTCCCTTCAGGTTTTCCTTTTATGTCGGTGACTGTTAGGTTATGGGATTAAGGCTCAGCTCCGTGAGCACTGATACTGAACTGGAGACCCCCGAGCCCCCTGCCGCATCTCCTCTTATCCTCAGGGCTGACGCTGGAGAGTCACCATCCCACGGTCCCCTAGCCAAGCCGACGGGAGAGGCTCTCCCTTGGGCCACCTCAGAGGCTGGGGGACCTGCAGGGACGTGGGCTTAGGCAGGAGAATCTGGGGAGTGCACAAGGACCTGAAGGGGCAATGGAGAGGGATCATGGTGGTTTGGGGGAACAAGGAACGCCTGCGGCCTGCAGCTGGAGAAGCCCACGCACGGCTGCGCTGGGCCCAACTCCGTGCACAGCCGCTGCAGGCCTCGAGCCAGAGCGGCCGGACAGTAGGGCTGGGGGCTGCTGAGAGACCAGGCTGAGCAAACTCGGAGGGAAAAGGCGCCTTTATGGTGCCAAGTGGCTCGAATGAGTGACTGATGTGTATCAACCCATGTTTTCTTCATCTCCTTCTGACTGCAAAGTGGGAGGGCTGCGCTCTGTTTGTTGAAAGGAAACTGATAACCTTGAAAAACAAGTGAAAAAAATTTTGAAAAATTCTGAGCAAACTAAGAAAAAATTACAGTATTCTGGTTTTCAGAAAAAAAAAAACAATAAAGAATAAAAATCCTAGAGGTTTGAATTATGTACACTTATACTTCATAGTTTAACACGTATTAGTGGGAGAAATAGGAAATTTAGAAAAAATCTTTAAGGAATAAATTGTAGAGTTAAAGAACAAATCTTGCAAAAAGCAACACGTGCCCCCACTCAGTTATTGCAAGTGTAGCACTGCAAAAGTAGTGTTCCTCAGTTACACCCAGTCAGTATGCTGAATTAATTAAATCTTAAGGGAAATTTTAGGTTAGGCAGCTGAACCAGAACCTGGGAGACAAAACTATGGGAAAATCTGGATTTTGAGCTGGGTTTAGCACTGCACGTCCCTTTAAGGAATGGTTACAGCCGTAGGTTGGTGCTGGCATCAGAAATCCAAGGTTCCTGGAGAGAAGTAAAACCAACTCTCATGGGCCTCTTCCATGAAAGAATTTCAAATTCTTGAATACATTCTCTTCCCCTAGTTTCTGGTTTTAATAAATGTATGATAATTTGATGGTACTTATTTTGATGGACATTAAAGTACCAGTCAAAAAAATAAATGCACTGGGGCCATAGGCCTTGTCTAAGTTGAGAAGCTAGTGTAGAATAAATTAGTGTTATGTTAGCTCACAGTAGCTGCTCCGCTCTGAATACCACGTGTGCATGCTCATTTTGCATTAAATATCAAAATGCATTAAGCTAAACTGTGGAAAGATACAAAGGAGACCAGAAAATATTAAGAATATGGGCAAAAATGAATGCCAAGTACCATTTTGAAAGAACTCAAGCTAATCCGGTTTATACAAAGAAAAAGAAATCAAGCACATACCCATGAACTGAGAGACCGGTCCAAGGAACGATGAAGGTGAGAAGGCAATGGGTGGTAGCAGAGAGCAAGTTAAGTAAAATGGTTTGAACCAGTAATGAGTGCCAACAGCCAGCACATGAGAGACATGGCTTGGTGCAGGAAACTCCCTTTACACTGCTGAATCTGTGTTCCCTTCCATGCAGGACATGGCCACGTTCATGATAGTTGAGCAGATATTGACTTGGGTGATTTAGAGTGGTGAGCAGCAGATGCAGGGATTAAGCTGAGTTAAAAATTAAAAAGTCTGAAGAAATAACAGCAGCAGGTTAGAGATTGACTGCAAAGAGCATTCTGTTTTTGAAGCAGAAAGTCAGAATCCCTTCTGTAAACAAAAATTTAGGAGGTGGACTTAGGTTTTGACTCTAGCCTGTTATTGTAGCGGATGTGATGGAAATTATGTTTGTTGAGAAAAGATGAAGAATTACATGCCTGTAGAAGCCCATATAGACTATATGATCCCATAGCTAATGCCAATTGTTTTTTGTTTGTTTGTTTTGTTTTTTTCCTGTAACAGAAATGCCTTGTGGCCCAACAGCTTTGTGGGCTGACGGTGCACAAAGCAGGCACAGCTTATTTGCTGTGCCAACCATGCAGATAGCTGCTCTGCTCTTGAAAAGCACCATCTTTGGGGGCAGCCACACAAACATCACTGACTCCCCTCTCCTTGTCAATGGAGGGAGCAGAGCTGCAGAGGGCCTCTTCCTGTGCCGCAGCACCTTCACCACCACAATCAGCAGCAACCAGTTCCACCCTGCCTTGGGCTTTGGCTTTGCTGAGCAGCTGAGGCTTGGGAGCACTTCAGCAAGAGGAGCCTGAGACAGGGGCTGTTGTCTTTTTCTGTGTCTGCCTTTCTCCCTTTGTTTAAGAATAGCGTTGAAGCTTCATTTCAGATTTAGATCCAAGTGAAAGTTAGAAAGCATGACAGAGCACCATGCGCCTCATTCAACACTCTCTCTGTACCCAGCGGTGACCATTGCCACTCCTTCACAGCACAGGCTTTGTACCAAAGGCTTGCATCTCTGCAGTACAGCTACAGACTTGAAAGAAAAACGGGGTCACAAATATAGGCCAATTACCCATACATCACGGAACAGGAAATCTTGCAGAACTGCCTTCTTCTTTTTCGTTTGCTCATCTCCCAGTGTGGTATGCTCTTGTGGTCTTTGAATTAAAAATAAATAAATTTAAAAAAGGATGCATCCTGACTCACGCTGTTGTATAACAATACTGTTACTGATCACTGAGGATCTGTTGGTTCTGGGAAGCAAACTGAAGACTGTCCAGTTGCATGGTTGTTTGCAAGAAATAGTATATGTATTTTGTTGCCCCTGCTGTGCTTTTAGTCAGGTTAGTTATTTTTTTCTGCACAATATAACTGAATTCTGCTAAGGAGTTATTACTATTAATTGTTCCTCAATTTGCATTGTCTCAAGGGGTTGGGGAAGTGAAATGAAACAAACAGCATCAACAGGTAGGAACGTGAAAGAGATCATCCAGATCAAGCATGCCTAATCAGTTGGAGTTTTCTTTCTCCCTCCTTGATTCCAACAGTATAGGAGTTGAGAAGCTGAGCTGTGGTAAACTGACCACACAACAAAAGACAAAGTGCTTTCTTGAGCAACAGTTGGCCCCTTCCTCCCCCTGATTTTGTTCGTAACCAGAGGGTTTAATCTAAAACCACAGAAGTCTTTTTTTTTTTTTTTTTTTGCTACCAGATAGGGCATGCAGTTATCTGGAATGCTCCTTAGCGAACTACAGTCATTATTTTAACAAATACGGTATTTCACGGAGTGTGATTCTCCCACTCAGAGCTGTGGAAGTGCAGAGAAATCACACAGTGGAGAATTAGCCAGGGCTTTTGGGAAATCAGAAGTTTTGTCACTCAGGGTATTGCCCATCAGTGTGAAGTGCTGGGGGAGGAATGTCCCCACCATGCTCTTTGACTGGACGCAAGGTTGCACCAGGGGAGGGGAATTTAATGGCATGGTGTTAAACTTGCCTAACTGACTGAGTGCAGGGACACTGACATCTCTGAGAATCTTATGCTAACCTCTACCCGTGGAAAACTGTAGGCCTAGATGAAATTAAACAAGGACAAATTTGTGTCCAGTCTCAGTTAGAACCATATCGGAAGGATAATGGACAGTGGAGGATTTTCTGCTATATATTTGGAGCCTGAAGGGTCAGTGTTGAGGCAGTGCTGAAGTCTCTGTGGAACAACGATGAGACACATTTGGGCTGCATGGTTCAGAGCCTTCCTTGCTCTCAGGTTTGTACAGTGGTGTTAGCAAGAGGTTGGGGTGTTCTTCCTTCCCCTTAGTTTGATGGGTCACGAGAAGGTGAACAACACTGTTCTCAGAAATGCCATCTGTATTCATCAGTCCTGAGGCCTCAGACAGACTGGGAACTCAACCATGATAAGCGCACCATAGGTGCGCCACAAGATGGTGGCTTAAAAAGTCCCTTGACTGTTTCAGGCTCCTTCCCATTGCATACGGTCTGTTTCCTTTCTGAATTTCTTTGCCATCTTTGTTGCCTTCATTCTCCTCTGTTTCCTGCTGGATCTCTCTCTCTCCGTTGTTGTCCCTGCATTGTTCCTGCTCATCTCACCTCCTCCTCAGCTTCCAGCTGGTTTCTGCAGAGCAGCACACCCCCACCAGCCCCTCTGCTCCCAGCACCAGGAGAAATCACTTCTGCCTAAAGATGGTACGAGGAAGGCCCTTAGGCATCAACCTGCATCTCCAACGTTGCAAGGTACATTCACAGCTCTTCCACAGCCTTCATGGGTGACTCTGGCTAAACTGCTTCCTGTTTCTGCGTGTCAAGTCCTTGACTGTTAAACGTGGATGGATGGTGCAAGCTGGCAGTTTGTCAGTCCATACAGCTTGTGAAGTATGTTGCATTCCCAAGCAGCGCTCATGTTTCCTTCCATATTGGCAGAATCACTAACTTCCTATCCAACCTGAGTCTATGGCCTGTCAATAACACTCAACAGCACTTCTGATAGTGAGACAGATTGAAGCTGGCCTACTCTTTCACTCTGGAGTAGAGAATGCTTGGTTTTTCCCCTTATTTTTTTTCCCCTCTAAAATCCCTTGAGACAAAGATAAGCTAAAAGAAAAGCTATCATTTTATAGAGTCTGTTTTTAAAGTACTGCTTTCGGAGCCCCAACTGAGCAAAACCTGCTAGATCACACTCATTATGTAGTTCATGAAGTGAGCAAGGAGGCCTGCACTTCTGGTGGTACATTAAAGCTGTTGTGGGGAGGGAGGATAGGCAGGAGTCATTCACACCGAGAGGTTACGCTTTCAGGAGGGTCAGCTAGGCAGGACTGGACACCCCAAAGACATGCTTAGAGATCCTAGTGCAGGGGCAAGGCTTCAGACTAGTCTGAAGTTCAAAGCATTTGGGTGGGATGGGAGCAGAAGAGATCTGCCCTGAGCGAGTAGGCTGGCAAATGGCCCAGGAAGGAGCTGCTGCCTGCAAGAGCTTCAAAGCCTTGTCAAGAGTACTGTGAGGGGGAGCAGAGTAAGACAAAGTGAGGGTCTTGGTTGCTAGGTACTCTTACACAGACTGAAAACCATGCTGGGCCTTGTAGCAAGGAGAGCAGACAGTGAGAAGATGAAAGATATTTAGTGTAGGATGTTACCGCCTCAGATATAATAAGATAACAAGGGAGGCAGTGAGCAATCTCTGCACTTATGACTATTAAAAGAAACAAGTCTGATTCTAGTCTTTTCCAATTATTAGAAAAATGAGATTTTATCAAAAATCACCTGAAGCCCTCTCCAAAACAAAGCAGCCTGAGTACATGGCTTCTAACAAACTGTACTCTCACAAAGCTTCTTTCTTCTTTTTTCAAATAGCAGTTTCTTCTTTAACATGCGAAGAGGGGAGCTTTTAAGAATAAAACCTCGTGCTGCCCTCAGTGAGGTGGCATCTTCTACATTAGGAGCTCAAAATAACTTCTAACCACACACCTCCTGTTGCTTCTACAAATCTATCAGTCTAACATTTTGTCTTGCCTTTTACAGTCTTTGTTGCACTCAGCTATGATGGAAAATGAAAATTAGTGAATACAGAAGTTACTTCAAAGTCATAAGAAAACCCACGGGGAGAATTGCAGAAATACTGGCTTTCCTACACACCTTTTGCAGCAAGCTGGAATGGCCTCCCACTTACTCTCCATTCTCCCCACAATACTTCATCTGTGCCTAATCAAAATGCTCTATAATCCAACCAAAATTGGGATAGGATGCATCAGGAGGCCAGGAAGGCTATCGTGATATTTCATGCACAACTTACCAGATGTCAGATCCCCCATCTAGGATCACTCTGAAATCCTTTGATCCTTTGTACCTACTCACCTCAGCTGAAGATCTGGCCCTTGGCTCTCTAAGTGCTTAATAAGGCAGAATCTACTTTACATGTCTGATGGTTTCTCTCCAGCTGCTTGTTGGCATGGCCTCCTGCTCACCCTTAGCCCTTACTGTGACACAGCTGAGGGGAAGGAGTAGCTCTGAAATTCAGCCTTTCCCTTACCTGGTAATATCTTGTCCTGAGAAGTGTCTACCTGAATAATGAAACATTGCAGCTGATGAGCTACCAGCAAGGAGATAAATTACTATTGCAATACCATACCATAACAAGAATTTGTTTTTGAGTAATTAACCTTGCCACTGGTTCCACTTCTGTAAGGTCAGGGGAACTTCTGATTTCTGAGGTGTAGTTCACAATTGTTATCAGACAATTGCATCTGAGTGACACAAGACATGAATCTAGTAATTACGGTATAGCTCCTTTCACAGTTACTCTTCAGTAATACCATTAACTAGGGCAACACAGTTTGTTCTCTTTCATCATATTTGTTTGGATTAATTTTTTTAAGCATTCCCCTATTATCTCTTCAGGCCTTCCAGGAAACTTCTGGCTGAGCTGGCAGCAAGCCACCCCTCTCTCTTGTACTGCTGAGGCATGGTGTTTAATACATAAAACTACTGGGAAAACTGCAGCAAGAATCTTTTGTTAGTGGGAGTTCTTTGCCTGTTTTAAACATACTAAAGCATTAACAGCAAAGGTTCTTGGGCAAGGGTGCAAGCCAGGGTGTGCCAGAAGTGGCGTGGGTCAGGTTGGTCGGACAGGTCTGGCAGCATCTGAAGGGGAAAAAACCTCTCTAGTCTTGCTGCCTAGGACGGGAACGTTGGGAGGTGGTATGACATTTTTCTCTTTTTCAGCCAGGTAGAATAAGACCTAGAAATCTCCTTACTGTTTGTGCTGGACCAGCGATGACAAGGAAGCAGGTTTTCCCCCCACTCTCACAAAAGACATTAGATAAACCTTGAGACATGTGACACCTGTGTATGTCAAATTGGGAAAAGGTACACAACCCCCTGGACAAATCCTGGATGAGCATAGGATGCTGCGTGAATTCAGACATGAAGAGTGCATCCCATTGTGGAGCCAGGCAATGGAGATGTACTCAGAGATCTGGCTTGACAGTGGGTGCCAATCTTGCTGTCAACATGACAGAAACCTCTCATGGTTGGATGGGGAAAAGGGAGCTCCTGAAGTATGGCTTCCTCTGCTGTCCGTGTGCCAGCCACAGCAGAGCAGCCCAGGTGTGACCAGCATACACCACACGTTGTGCTGTGCCAAGAAGAACCAGGCCAGGGTGAGGCCAAGGGACCCTCTCCAGTGTTCACGCATCTCTGGGTTAATGTGGATGACCCCCAGCTGCCTGGGTGAGACCTCTGCTCTTGGCTGCAGAAGGAGTGGCAGTGGGAAGGACAATTCCCGGCAAGGGGGACCTCTTATTCACAAGCAGAGGGAGTGGAGGCAAGGCAGACCCACTTCTATCCAGGGTCAACGTCTGGGTCTTTTTGTTGGCTTTTGCCTGACCCGTGAAGGAGTTGGGTCCATTTATTAAACAAGGGGAAAATTACTCGCTTTAAAAGAGACAGAAATCAAGAAACCATTTACAAGTTTGCATTCTGTTTTTTATATATTTGGTATGATAATGTAGTCTGGAAGACAGTTCTTGTGACTTGTGTGCCTTGCTAGTTAGGGCACTTAGACCTGGCACCAGAGACTGAACAAGGAGCTGGTATGTGCGATACAATGGTACAAAAGGTGCAAAGCAGCAGCAGCTCTGCCTTGATGCCTGCGAGCAGGTAGAAGGAAACAAACAACTTGACCAGGTCTCATTTCAGCATTTCAGCACGCGATGATCAGAGGTATCTGGGGAGAAAGTGAGCTTTGAAAGGGGGAAAGGAAAACAGCAGTATAACGTATGTATCTTGTGCCTGTAAAATAATGAAAGAAGAAGACTGCTGGCCCAAATATTCCCAGCTGAGGCCTGGTCCTGAATCAAAATCCAATTGCAGACTGGTGAGGTTGGTTGAAAGTGGTAAGAAAGAAGGCTTTGAAGGAGAGAGAAAAAGAGAACATGTCTGTGAGATGCACCTCCCTGAAGGCAGGGGGAATATGCTGGGGCATGGTAAGATCAGTTCCTCCCTGTCCCTCTTTGCAGGAGGAAGCAGACAGAGCCACGACTGCTTTGCATGAGGCCACAGAGACCGGCCACAGAGACCAGCCACAGGAAGCAGCTGCAGATCGTGGAGAGGGCATCCTGGCTAGTATCTCGGTGGTGACTCCTGGGATGGGCGCGAAAGCTTCAGGGCAGTGAGAGCCCACTGGAGATGAATGATGGACCAGTGAAAATGTTGGTGTCTGCCAGCCCTGGTCAACGTGCTGTGAGGAAGCTGCAGTGAAACAGGAAGTGGTTAATATTAGCACACTTTCCCAAATCTCAACGGTGGAGACAACCAAAACATCCTGGGGAGGAGGGAGCATGCACAGCCAGCAGTTGCCAGCTGTCCAAAGTGCGTTCTCGCAGACACCCTTCCTTCATCCCTTCAGTAAAGAAAAACATGTCTCTACTGCACAAAATATTGTGAAGAAATGAGTAAGGTGGCTGGTTGGGCATCTAAAGCAGTCTATCTTGGAGCAAGATAAATGGATGCTATGGGGGTTGTACTGTGTCTGGTACCTGAGCTATCTGGCACAACTCTGCACCGAGTAAGGAACATATCCTCAGAGACCAGTTAAAAAGTCTTGGGCTTGCTGCAGGTGGGGAAGTTTCCTTGACAAGGCCAAGAACCATAACCAACTTTCTGTTTTTCCAACTCTAAGTTTGAATCAATGCCAAAATGCCTACATAACTGAATCTGGCCTTTTCTGCTACCAGTGCCACCTGGCAAGAGAGTTACACATGGATATTTGGGCTAATGATGTACCATGCCTTACTATCCAGTCTGTTGCTCCATAAGAGCATTCCAGCAGCTTTAGCTGTGCTTTATGGTTCTCCAGCATACCTGCCCTACAGTGCTATCAGGTGCCTGCCTTAGTGCGAGCTAGGGAATATTTATGGAAACAAACACATCATCTCTAAGAAATGAGGTGTAAGGACATGCTTGCATTGCCTATGCAGCACAGAATTAATCAACAGCAGTTGCCAATTTGCTGTTCCTGTGAGGAAACGATCAGTAATGTACCTCCTGTTACTTGATGTTTTTTTTTTTTTTCTTTCTTTGCCAGTTCTATGATCACAGTGGAAACATAAGCTTTATCAAAGCACTAACCGCTGGTAACTGCATGCACAAGACCTAGAGATCAGATGATAACAGCAGTTGCCCACTGTTGGAAGGGAAGTGAAAGGTGAACTATCCACTGCAATATGAGTTCAGAGAGCTGTGGTATCTGTCCGCAGTGCAAGATCCCCTGTCAGGAACCGCTCTCCCTGTCCTCTGCTTGGCACAGCACCCAGTGTACACTTCCTTTGTCTCTGAATCCACACAGAAATTCACAAGTATGCTCAAGTCTCTAAAGGCACTGAGGTACCTTGTATCTACTCATTGTGGTGAGTGTTGAATGCCCAATGCTTTTTAAAGCTTGTTAAAAGGAGAATGATTTAAACTGTGCTTGATTATCTTACTGATCCACATCTTACCATGGAGAGGATCTGCAACCAGGACACAAATTCCTTCCTACACCAGTCTGCTCAAGTGACGTCTCAGTAGCAACTGAGCAACTGCTTAGGAACACTAATTCCTGCTGTGCAGAAGACCTGGAAGGAGATTTTCCTCCTTGCAGAGCAATCTCTCTTTTTTTTTTTTTTTCCTCTGAGTTGCCTCAGATCATTGGTGGGGTTAGTGGTTACAGCCCGCACTATGGTGCATAAGTAACATGAAGGAGTAATTTGTCCTCAGCTGGTGTCTATGTCCCTTTCCCCCTTTCTCCCCACCCCACAATGGCCCTATGAATTCTGTTTCTGCAATACCCTTTTCTCCTTGTGGTCCTTACTTTCTTATCTATGCTCTCTTCTTTCTTTGCTCAGGCCAAATTAAGTGGCAGTGTTGGTCCACATGGGTGATGCGTACAGACGGAATGGTGAGTTTTGGACTAACATAAGCATGTGTTTTTCCCAAGAAACAAGTCACTTTCTGGCTTGTCAGCTGGCTGACAGGAGGCTTGCCTTCTTGAAGTGGCCAGCCAACCCCTCTAATCTGTCTTAATGATTGGGAAAATCACAGTCCATGGGCTGAAAAACAAGCACTTCATCTTGGTCCACTGAAGGACTGAAAGAAATCTTGTTTGAACTGTACCCACCCGACCCAGTGTCTGCATATTGTGAAGGCACGATTTCAAACTTCATTCTTCCATTTTAGCATTTGCGGCTTTGGGTGGGAGTCAGGATCGCAGATGCCTTAAAATTTCCATAGTAAGCAACCAGTTACATCATTAGGTATATAAGCACCTTTTAAACTCTAGCTTTTAGCTCTTAGTCAAGCTATGAAGGCTACTGCTGTGGAAACAGAGGTGACTGGGGCATTCCATGGTGTGGGGCTCTTGTAAAAACAGTCATATAAAGAAAGTACAGCTCTAAAAGAAATCAGGTCAATGAATTCAACAGACTCAGGTTGAAATGTCAGTGCTTGGGAGTATAGACTGATGACATGCTTTGAGAAACTACTTTGGTAGTTTTTTCAATGAGACATGAAACAGAGAATGCGCGAGTAAGCGAGCAAGCAAAAAAAAAAAAAATACCGCAAAGGTATCATCTAGCTACAGCATCAAAAACATAGAAATTATGTCAGTGACTGCATATTTGACTCTTCTTTTCTCTTTGCCTGGTGTTTGCAGCATTTCTGATATGGAAACTCACTCATTCTCCACAGCCTAATGTAAATTAGTCATACGTTGGCAGACAATTCAGCAGAATGTTTTTCAGGGGATGATTTACCCCAAAGGGCAGCAATTATTTGGAAATGTTTTGTGATATTTTGTGTTTTGTAGCAAAATACTTGATTAAAAAATTCAGATCCACTTTTGCAAGAAACCAGCTTATAGAGCCAGTTTCTTAAACTGGCTTTTAACCACTCTAAAGAGTTGTTGCTGTGTGAAGTGTGGTGGTATAATGGCATATTTTGTAAGTGTTGCTGTAACATGGGATAGGTTTCACAGTTTCATGGACTCAATTAGGGTCAAAAAATAGTGTAATAGGTACTTCTGATATGCACATCTCCAACGGGGAGACATGACCCCAGAAAAGGACATTTACAATGAAAGCAACTGAGAAAAAGAAAATCTCTGGGTGATGCACAGGTGTATGCAAAGCATTGCAGAGGTGGTGGAGAATAAGGGACTGGGACTGCTGCTACTCTCTTCCTTGGGATATCACAAACAAACATGTAATTTCCAGTCAACATAATAGATTCTCATGGGCAGACAAAGTAGATAATTCAGATTATGAGTTCCTGGATTCTTCAGTCAATTGTCCCTTGGCTGTTCATCACTGTGTAGCTTCCTTAGCTCTATGGAAGCACGGGAGATGCTTTCACCAGAAATGGCTCTTAAACCTCTAAGATAAACAGCTGAAATGCAACACTAGGAAACAGGCCAACACAACATAATTCAAGTAAAACTGAATGAGTAAAAACTTAAATGAGTAAAACTGATACAAAATGCTCTGCCCAAGATGTTTCTTAATGGACAGAAACATTATTTGAAAAAAACTCTTTTTTTTTTTCATTCAGAATGCCTTTAATTATCTCAGAAACATTTTGTTAATAAAATGAAACGTGTTGATGCTGCTCTTATGCCTGATGTAAGTTGTTGTTCCTTGTGAATCCCGGTCCTTTTCATGAGACCTTAGACCATGGAATGACATTACTCATTGCCTACTTTCTCTACCCTAAACTAGGACATGTAATCAGATTAATAACCTCAACCTACAAAAGAGAATAAAAGAATGAGCAACCATATATTAACTCACCTGTGCCTCTTGGTGCTTTTTCTAAACTGGCATTTTTGTCATCCAAGCTTCCATCAAAAGAAACACCAGTTTTTGATTAAAACTTTCATTTCCATCAACATTTTCCTCAGAAAATAAAATATTTTTTAACCAACTTTTCTGAATCCTGTGATTATCCATGAGAGGACACACTCCTTATGCTTCTTCCTGGCAGCCACAGCAGCTCAGCTAGGAGATGGGCGGGCTGCAACAAGCAATGCTGCAGTGAAGCAGAGGAGTACTCTGAGTATGACTGTGCTCCTCCTTCAGAAAATTCCAATTTCATTATAAGAAGAAATCACCTGTGATTCTTTACCATTTTCACATGAACCACAAACTGGTTCCCATCATTTATTTTAGTCCCTCTACTTCCCAAGTGCTCTGTTTACCCTTGTAACCCATTTTATCTCCTGAGCCCTATTTGCTCATTTGACTAAACACTGCAGAAGACCTTGGCAGAGCTCTGTCTTCTCTGACTGGTTTTACAGACATCCAAGTAACTAAATCCTTGATGGATGCCTGTGCTGGGATCATGTTAGTTCAGTGCCTGACACCCCATTGTATGCAAGGAGGGCTGCTTCAGACATGAGGGGTGAATGGAATCAGGTGGGAGTAAGGCTGAAAATATTAACAGAAGAGATTAAAGGGAAAATGAGTTGAGTCGTGCTACAAAAAGTAATGCTGGAGAGAAATGATGAGGATGGAAACAAGAAATGGAAATAAGAGAAAACTAGAAAAGCCAAACAACAGAAGAGGAAGAAAAAGGGGCACACACACACACACACACACAGACACAAACCACATATAGAAATACCAAATATAGAGAAATGTCAGAGGGAGCAAAAAGCCAGGGGCAAACAGAAGAAGGAAAGTTTGAAGAAAATAATGAGAAAAAAAGATATATTGACAACATGGGATGGTAATGTTAAAAAAAAATTAAACAGGTCATAAATTATCCGAGTTGGAAGGGACCCACAAGGATCGAGTCCAACTCCTAATATAATAGTTAATTAGGTAATATAAACAACGTGAATGTAAAAATATAGTTTACATTTTGTGGTCTGAAAGAATGATGGGGAGACCAGAACCTCAGCTGGTGGCTAGTTTTTCTAATCAGATTAAACTGATCTAAATTTAACTGAATGGACATGAAAGCAAGAAGGAACAGAATACAATGTACGTGCTGCATCTCTTTTAGAACTATAAAAACATCCTGAGTCATTCCAGAAGAAACATGTGGATCCTGGAATAAATCATAGAGTGGTTTTGTTTTCCTTATCTTTCAATATTTTCTTTCTTTAATTAGTGGTGGCAGAAAACTAACATGTGGTGAGATTTGAAAAACCACAGTAACCATACTAGCTCAACGAGAGTAAATTTCCTTTCAGAGCTGTAACATGTACAAAAGCAAACTACATGTGGGGGCTTCATTTGCATAGCATGCAGATTTTCAAATAGGTGTCTTAAAAAGAAAAAACCCTTTCCATTCGCCACAGTGTGAAGGTGAAGCACAAAGTGTCTGCAAGGAAGGCTGTCTGGGCTTTGTAATTGGGTCAAAAGAAAATGCACTAAGGAGGTAAGTGTCACCAGCTATCTTTTATTAATTTTGGCATTAACCTAAATGGATTTAATTCTTCTCTTTCTGAAAGACTGTTATTCCTGTTGAATTTTGACTATATTGCAGATTAAACATGAGATACGTCGAAACTGGAAAGAACATGAGTATGGAAAAAAATGAGCAAAGTTTTGTAGTGGGTAATCTAAAATTCTGATTTATCTTTTAATGAAACAAGCCATCCCATTACATTGAGTCACATTCCATGAAACAGGGTTGATAATATTTAGTTGCTTCTGAGGCTACGCTGTTAGTTTTCAAAATGTGGGCAGATGTCTGGAAGAGACGCTGTTTACTATTACTGGCAGAAGACGTGAGAGTTTGAATATGGATTACAATCATAATGGATTTGGTTGGTGATTTGAAGTCATCCATTTTTATAATACAGAGGGAATTATTACTCATTATTTGCTGCTTACATGACTGTGGTGGGCTAGATTTGTCTTTGTGTAAAGAAGTTTGCATTGTGAAGCTCAGAGCCTTCTCATCAGCTCCAGAGATAAGAAAGAAACACTTAAAGACCCACAGAGAAACGGGCCACAGTGAAATACCAGCAAATCCCTGTACCAACACATAAAGTGTTCCTACTCTCAATGTGCTGTTTTTAACAGGATTGGGGCCCGTGTTTCAAAATGTCAGATATGCTGAGCAGGAATCAGTGGTTTGCTTCAGATGGCATTTAGACAGAAAGTTATCTGTAAATAGGATCTAGGCTGGCATATATATCTGCTATTACAAAAAGTATATGCACCTTATCTTATCAAAAGTAGATGCGCTATTCCTCACAGCACTTCAAGGACAGGAAAATTAGAAATGAAACTTATATTTCCTTTTCAAGAAAGTACAGAAGATGCCTTATGAGCCTCATCTGTAGCCCAAATCAGAGGTAACTTAGGCAATCTCTGTTACTGCATTTTGAAATGTAAATAACTTAGCGAAACAGTACAAAATTATTACATCTATATTTTTTTAAGTAAAATCCCTTCTTAGCAAAGATTAACAGAGTGTCCTGAAAACTCATGAGGCTTTGATGGTGAAAATTATTATGAATTATGAAATAAACAGTACAATGAAGAGTACTTCATTATTGTGACTGAGGATGTCTTGAAAGAGTTGCAGGATCTTTGCATGCTGCCAATCATCTAAATGCACAAAACCAAAACGCCGTGCGATAGTTTTGCACCTTCCCCGACATCACTCATGCATCCTCTCCGCTCACACTGCGCTGCTCTCTGATGCCAACCAGTGTCTCGACACTACCTGCTGCTGATCCTCCCAGGCTGCTGAAAAGATAGGTGTCTTTCTGCGAGTGCTGCTGGTGGGTGCCTTCAGAGCAGTGTGGCAGCTGCCAAGAATACACGAACTGTCCCACAGTGGGCCAAAGGTCCACTCGGTGCCATGTCTTATTTGTGGGAGCAGCCAGAGGCAGACACCTGGGGTGAAGAAACACCTGCCTTGTGGTGCTTGTCCTGGGATCTGCGTGCAACTCTCAGGAATCCACCTTTAGCCAATTTCCTGGGCTGGGGGCTTCCCGCAGCCTGTTACAAATAACAACCTACGTGGGCCTATCAGATCTGTGCTCGCCTAATCCCTCTTTGAACTCATGTATGTTTTTCCTCTGTGATGTCCAGGAGCAAAAAATCCCCCAATTTTATCAGTGTTGTGTGATGATATCTTATTTTACCTGATAGCTTTGTGGGCAGCCATCTGTGTGCTCTCATTGTGTGACTCAGTAAATAATTCTTTTTCATTCACACCCTCCCCAGACTCATGGTTTTAAAGAACTATCGTGTGTAAGTAGTCTCTTTCCCAGGCTGCCTTTTTTGTCTTTCTTCAGCTAGTTGTTCCTTGCTCCTGATTACTATAGTAATAATCTTGCCTTACCATATGCCTCCCGAGAGGGAATGAGCAGAACGACGTTGTAGTTGTGCTGTGGGGGCCTGACAGATTTCTACAGAAGTATTACGTTGATTTCCATTTTCTTATTTCCTGCTTTTCTAATCATTCTTAACAAAAATGTCACCCTTTTATGCTGAGTTTTGTGGAGACTGAGATAAGGTAGAACAGCCCCCAGACCATTTAAGACATTATAATTTAATACCAATGCATTTGAAAAGAAATGGAAGGTCGTAGGCAACTAGAGAAGAACGACAGATCTCTAAAATATGTCCCAGGTACCTAGAGAGCAACGGAATCACTTGTGGTAGTCAGACTCCAAAACTTCATGCCCATCCCATTGCCACATTGCAAATCTTTTGACCATTGCTGCACCCCAGGTCTCTAACTGCAGCTGCTGGCTTGATTTATCAGAATCAGAAAATTAAAAACAGAAATTTAAAATGGAGACAATCATAGTTGTCTGCTACAATTGTTTCTCTTTGCCTTCTATTTTAACTCATCTTCTCTGCAGTGAAACTCACATATGTCTCTTCAATGCACTGAATTTACCAAACATATTTCAAATGCTCAACTGCTTATGGAGTTAACCAGATCCATGACGACAGACAGTGAATTAGTTCAATCAACAATAAGGAGTCCAAATTAATTTTATATTGAGTCCATTGAAGTTAGTTGGGTCACAATCCAGATTGATTTCACTCTTTTTTTTTTCTTTTTTTTTTTTTCACTGTATGCATATAACAGTGAAGATTTTTTTTTTTTTCAGCCGTAACAGTCAAAACATGCATGGGTGTGTCAACATACACACACCTATAGAGGGAAAAAATGAAATCCTCATTTCAGGGTTTTTAAGGATCTATGTCAAATCACATTTTGACATGATGCAACATTTTTGTTTCATTCCCTGGGTATGGTCTGTGGAAAGCAGTACCATACTTAAGTGGCTAGGGAACCACTGGTACTGTGAAATATTCTGTTTTGAAAGAAAATATGAGCATGACATCTTTCATCCTGTATTTCTTTATGTCCATAATTCTATTAAGCTAGGCATAGCTTACAAGGCTATCTGGTGTCTCTAATGACAAAACAAGACTCAACTAAGTGTTCAAACACAATTTCTGAAATAAGAAATTAGAATGTAATTTTTAGTTTTTTGTTTTTTGTTTTTTTTCTTCCCTGCTAACATGAACATCTAAATTACACTAAGGACAGAGGTGGGGGAAAGAACATTTACAGGTTTTTAAATTCAGGAATCATAAAAGGAAGTATTTTCATGTCTAGTTACAGCTAATTTTAGCAACAGACCTGAACAAATCACAGAACCATAGAATGGTTTGGGTTGGAAAAAACCCTTCGTACCTGGGGGGTACGAACCCCCCCCCATACCTTCCTCAAGACCAGGTTGCTCAAGGCCCCATCCAGCGTGACCCTGAACACTTTCAGGAGTTGGGCATGTTTGTACCAAGCAGACAAATACAATTATATTTTCCATCTTTATCTGGGTATTTGCATATTTTATTAGCGGCTCAGGCAAAAGATCTGAATAATGTGCACCTTGAAATATGTCAGTTTATTATTTTTTCTTCAGAAAACAGTTCTTAGTCAGTTTTGTAGTTAATGTTTGCTCCAGTTTTGCAGTTCTTCATGACTTTCAGTGAAACCTTTGCAGAAATAGGCCATAATTCAGGAAGTGTTCTGAGGACAGTGACAATTGACACCTTACATTTTATGATTCTAATGCTGGCTTGTCTATTTAAAAACAGTATCACATTATATAGGTAACTGAATTAGTAAATGACTTGCCTCCAGCTTGCATGTCTCCAGCACAGATAAGGTTAAGTATTTTCCTTTACGTAAAAAAGCAGGTTATTGTCATTGCTTGTCAGGAGGAAGTGGTGATAATTTCAATTGAACTCTGTACCTTTGACTAATGTCATCTATTGACGCTGATTGTAAATGTGCTTGAGACAGCCACAAAAGAATGTGACAGAATCACACATCCTCTTCGACCTGATCTTCTGACCATTTTCAAATCTGGTAAGTACTAACATAAGACAGTTTATCTATAATTTATGCTGAATGTACTAAACCACATGCCTTTGTAGGAGTGTGCTTACAATGGTAGGTAATGCTTGAAAAATAATTTCTGGTTTCCTCGAAGTGCTGAGAATTTTTTTCCTTATAGAAATCTGTCTTTTTCCTGAGGTTTTTCTTTGGTTTGTCTTTTGCTTTTATAATTCCAAATACTTTGTACTGAAGAATGCATTTTAGTCTTCTTTTTGAGTATTCACATACTGCTTTCATAGTGAAAAGAAATGTTAATGTAGATAGAATGGAAGATAGTAGGGTTAAAAATACAAGACTTATGTGATATTTAATATGCAGAACCTGAGTATGTTTGTGTACATGTGCATAGACGAGCCCATATGCAATATATAAAGAATATTTGAACATACCCAACCACACCCACCCTTATATATGTGGAAATTTATTTTTGACAATTTCCTAATACATTAGTGCTAAATAAAGCCATAAATATTCAGGTTATAAATTATAAAGCTGCCTATTGTAAGACTATTGGAGAGATTTAATTTAGGGTGGGGAAAATTGTTTAAAGAGGTCCTGATTCACCTTCCTTTGCAGCCAGTGCGCCTTCCTAATAACTTCAGTGAATGCTGTTTCAGAATCATAAAAGGAAATCAGTTCAAGAGGTTTAAATCAGGTCCTAAATCTGATCTTTGCTATTCTGGTTTCAGTTTGAATCTTTGTCTACTACTCTCGTAGCAACCAGCCTCGGGAAGCTTTTGCTGGGCAGTGGAAGTACTTTTGTGAAGAGATGTGTGACTGCTGGTGCCCTTGTGAATTCCTGTACCACTAGAGAGAGCATGCAGCTCTCCTGTGCTCAGTAGCTTTCTGCTGAATGCTTCTGAGGAGCAGAGAGCCTTTCTTCAGTGCTATTCTGAAGAGGTGTCCTTACAGACTTTAAGAAACACTTGTACTTCCCTTCTTCTAAATTGTGTTCACCCTGCCTTCTTCTCTGTACACTTTATACTAATGTTTAAGAGTTACTTTTGCAACATGGAATACGGAGCACTTTTTTTTAGAGAGTATATATACCATCAGGCTCTTTGTATGTTACAACCATGTACATCCTAGAAAGATATTTGTCATTCCATTTTTTTTTCCGAGAATAAAATAGCAGCTCCTAAAATAATAACCTAGACAGGTATCGATTTAGTTCTGATTGAAGAGTTACCGTGCTGACAGCCTGGTGCAAAGGGTAACAGGGACACCGAGAAGGGGGCGTGTGTCTGCCTGGCTGGGGGCAGAGGAGGGTAAAGCAGCAGATGGAGACTAGTGGTGCTCAGAGAACACAGGCCAGGAACCACAGCCCTAGGTGAACTGTACAGCATCACTGCTTGCCTTATACACCTTTGCACTTCAGAGAGACACTTTAAATTGTTAAAGTTTGCTTCAGAAAGCGTTCAAGGGCTTTCAGGCTGTCGTACACCAGCAGCTTTTAAAAATCAGCTTTGAAACAGTGGCAGAGGAAGCTGGAGTGGTGGTTAAAGGTTTAATTAAAGGAAAGGAAAGCCAGAGAAGCTGTGATGCTTAGACAACATCATATGGTATGGGTTTCTACCCATCTGAAGACCTGCAATTTGAGCCAGCCTCCTCACATGAGTCACACAGAGTTTGATCCTCGTTACACCTTTGGACAGTGAAGAGTGTTCGGTTCCTTCCCTCCCCCAGCTTCCTTCTAATATCTGGACTGCATCTGCCCCACTTTTACAGATTATCAGTCTCTCCCTTTCTCAAAACTCAGGTAATTCCCAAACAGGAAAGATTTGTTAATCTAGACTTAAGATTGACCCACGTATACATCCTAATTTACAACACAACTAGTAAAAAGCAGAGAAGCTCTGAATGAAACTGACGCTCACACTCTTGGCAAATAAGGGGCCAGTCCCTGCAATTACTGTGTGGTTATGTGCAGTTCTCATGGAGCAGGTAAGGGAAAGGAGGGGAAGACCGATTTCATGCAGGGGAATGCTGAGGAACTAAATCTCCTGCCTCTGGGCTCCTGTGTGAGGTTAAGCGAGTCATTTAAACCCAGCTTTGTGCATGTGGCCACCAATGGCATGTTCCCCATTTTATCCACCTGTGACTTCAGACCCTGTGGTCTGATTTGCAGAAGTCTGAGCCTCCCTGCAACCAGAGTCAATGGATTTAGTAATTTACATAACCGAAGTACTGTACTGCATAATGCTAGGCACTCCTAAAAGTGATGTTAGGGTGGGGGACAGGTGCCCCAAACTGAACATCCCAAGTGATTACTTACAGTAATGACTCAGTGCTCTAGTCCCTTCTCTGTAAAACAAAATTAATCACACACACACAAAAAAAAAAGTAAAAAGTTTAGATAGTGCATTATTGTTACGGAATATAGTAACGTGCTGCTGTTTTACTGTTCTGTATACATCTCAATACACTAATTTACATTGTCATACAGAGTTTTTGAAAGTAAAATGTCATTTATTTGTATTTCTTGTGGTGCAAAGTCAGTGTGAACTGAGAATCACATATTCTCATGCATCGCTTATTAGCTCTCTGAATAAACAATCCATATGTAAGACTGTACTCATAATCGTACCCATGCAAGCCATCCACCCTCCCAGCTGCACAAAGTGCTGCAGCGATGTGTGATTTGTTGAGATGCTATCTTGTTTATATAGCTGAAGTGAGATGATTCTTCTTTGAATAACTTGTATTTCCAATTGTTTTCCTACTTCTCCACATTTCTTGTGCTGCTTTCCCCATCAAACTCTTTCTTTTTTTTTTTTTTTTTCATTTTCAGAAATCCTCGGAAAGCATTCTGTACTTCTTCACCATATATATATATACATATATATATAACCTTTTCAGAAGTGTACTGGCAAAATGAATATTGTAAGTACTCAATTAACACACTACATCAGTAGATAATAAAGCAATGAACCTGGCAGTCCCAGATCTTTGAGGCTGCTGGTCCAACTGCCATAATTTCAGGAGTGATTGGGTGATGAGAAGTTTCTTACTCAGTAGATTTCACTGAAAATGCATGCCATTTCTTAGGTTTGTTACCTCCTCATTTAACAACCAGCCTGGTGTCTGCATTGCAAGGAACTGCATCTCAGGCTAGCTATCCCAGAATTTAGATTCTTCTGTGATGGCAAATTATTCCTTTCTGCATAATGTATTAAGGGATGGAATCCTTTGGGCCATCCCAAAAGATTATCTCCATGTTTATAGTTTAATTAAGATTTTGTGATCTTCACTAGTTAGTTCTTTTATGTGTGCTCTCCAGTGTTAAACACATTTGTAATTTGGGTGGGTGGAAACTGTAAACCAGGTAGTACTGGAGGAAACAACACTGCTATGGACTGTCTCAAGAGAAACTTGATATGGGCTTGAAGCTGAAGGGTAGGAAGTGCTGGACAGAAATATTACAGTTACTATAAGGGAAACGTTACTTCCATTTCAAATCAGCAAGCCTTGCAATACTATTTTTTCCAAAGTCATTACTATATTGTATTTGTATAATGTTGTTATCTATCATCTTTCAATTATATAGAAATTACGGAGATTTAAGGTGTGAGTTAACTTGTGATCTTCTTTTTTTACAGACAGAGTCTAGTGTCACAGATTATCTGTATGATTCAGACTATGCTTCTCTAGTTGCACAACCCTGCTTTAAGTGGGAAGTGAGGATCTTCACAAAAGCATTTCTGCCAGTTGCATACTCGTTGATTTGTATCATCGGCCTACTTGGTAACATCTTTGTAGTGATGACCTTTGCTTTATATGAAAGAACCAAGTCCATGACGGATGTTTACCTCTTCAACATGGCCATCGCGGACATACTGTTTGTTCTCACCCTCCCACTGTGGGCAGTGAACTATGCTGCTGACAAATGGATTTTCGGTAATTTCGTTTGCAAAATGGCCAGAGGTATCTATGCAATCAACTTTAGCTGTGGCATGCTGCTTTTGGCCTTTATCAGTGTGGACCGGTACATTGCAATCGTACAGGCAACAAAGTCATTTAAGCTAAGGGCAAGAACACTTGCATACAGTAAACTGATTTGTTTGGCTGTGTGGGTATCATCAATTTTAATTTCCAGTTCCTCTTTTCTATACAGTGAAAGTTACAGCTTCTCCATCAACGAAACCAAAGAGATTTGTGACCACAGATTTGACAAAATGGCTGAAAGCACTATGCTGAAATCACTGCTGTTGTGTCTACAAGTTGGATTTGGATTTTTTTTACCTTTCATATTTATGTTTTTTTGCTATACATTCATAATCAAATCCTTACAACAAGCTCAGAATTCCAAGAGAAACAAAGCAATTCGTGTGATTGTATTAATTGTAGCTGTTTTCCTAGTTTGCCAGGTACCCTATAACATTGTTCTTCTTGTGGCAGCTGTAAATATGGGTAAGATGGACAAATCTTGTGACTCTGAAAAGGCAATGGCCTATGCAAAATACACCACTGAAGCCATAGCATTTTTACACTGTTGCCTGAACCCTGTGCTCTATGCATTTATCGGAGTGAAGTTTAGAAGTTACTTTGTGAAGATAATGAAGGACCTATGGTGCATGAGACACAAGAAATACAATAAACGTGGTTCAAGGACAAATTCCGATATTTATCATTCAAGACAGACTAGTGAAATTCTGACTGACAATGCATCTTCTTTTACTATATAATACAATTTGAAAAACATTATTACTGAAGGACTCTGCTCACCAAGCAACCCAAACCAGCCTCACTGTGCCTGTGGTAGCCAGTCGTTTGGGCTTCTCTGCACCTCAAAGGGAGCTCTCATGACCAACAACTCCTTTCAGGAAAATGATTAAGATAAAATAACAACACTGTCCTGTGGAAAACTGAAGTCTTATTCACCTCTCTTAACATTCATGCTCTTCTAAAGTGCACTCTTGTAGAATTATTAAAAGTGAATTTTACAGAGGAATGCTTCTTGTTTTTAATAATAATAATAATTAAAAAAAAAGTGTCTTCTCTGTTCTGCATCACTGAAATATCTCAAAAGTACTAAGTAAATGAATCAGTCTATGTCCCGGCTCATTCTGCTTACATTTATGTTGTTGCTATTAACTATTTTTACCTGGAAATCTTATTTAAGTGTAGGTCTCCATGGTGCTTTTGCTGCAGACAGGTCACTTTATAATACCAACCTAAAATATGGCATTTTGAGCAAAGTATGGCAAGCAGAGCTAACATAGAAATGAAGAAACAGGCTCAAGGATTCTGGAATAGGTGGGCTTAGGTGTCAGGTCTCATAAATCTTTGCCCAGTTCTATGCTCCACCTGCTCATCGGAAATTGCAGAAGGTTACGCCAAAGCTGAGACTGGTTAAAGCCAACAAAGACATGCCTACTAAAGACAATGTTACAATAAATAAATAACACAAAATAAAGAGAGCTTTGCAACATGCACAGAAAGGTTTTCTGAAATCTCCTTAGACTATTTTCTGAACAGAGAAAGCAGCTTTATCTGAGAGATTCTTCCCTTCATTTGGCAGTAGATTCCAGTTCTGCCTTCAGTTGAAGCTGATCAGCTTGTGAACATTTTTCTGTGTTGTTATTTCTTTATGTTATTTTTTTCTTTCTAGCTGAAATTCACACTCCACTTTCCAGAAGCTAGAAAACTGAACAGAAATGTAATTATTCAAATTCCAACTCTTTTTTTTTCTTTTTTTTTTTTTTTTTGAACTAGATTCATCAAAAAACATGCATTTCTTTGTATTTTGCTATTGTTGGCAAAGCTTCCTTAGGAAGGGATTTACTAGCACGAAGTATGTATGTATGAAATTTATTCTGTTAGCTCCAAAATTATTAAGGTCTATGCCTAAAAATAAAACCAGAATCTGACTTAATTCAGCCAAAATTTTTACTGAGTTAGTCAGCATTTATCTCGCTCTGGATATAGGGATATTTCTAATAAATTCAACTAGTTTTACCCAGCAAACCCTCAGTGGAACTTGTGTTCATTGAGGGAGCTTCACCACCTTGTAACTGTGCAGGGTGTGGAGAGGTAGAGAGGAACAGGAGCTGATGCATTCCATAGAGCTGGAGGGCAGAGGGGCAGGGCAGGACGTAGGAGAGGACAAGAACACACCTGCTACCTGCTTGCAGTCTGCTGAAGTTCCTACCACAAATTAATGCAATGTGCAGCTCACAGTTTGCCTTGGATGTCCTCTTTTATACTCATGGCTGAGGAGACAGAGAAAGAAGTAACCACATCTTTCAGTGGCAATCCAAAGGGCCAAGAGGGGCAGTGCTGGAGCTGAAGAAGACTTGAGGAAGGGTGTTGATATGGTACGATGTGAAATTGGTACTGCTTGTGCTGGTGTAATCCATCCGTGTTTACAGTGCACTGTGAGGTTCTTAAATATCAGTGCCAGATGTGATAAAGATTGTATGCATTTATCATCACTGAATAGTAACTTAGGCAAGAATATGATGCAAAATAATGTAAATGCATATGTGTGCATTTGCTGTATGATCTTCTGCATGAGAATTCAACAAATAAAAAATGTTACTGAAAAGGAAAGAAAAGCCTCATCTTTAAGTTTCTTGCTACATTTATTACCTTGAAAACTCTCTTATTCAGTGCAAAATCTGTCATGCCTGAGGACAGCATGTCACCCTCAGGATCTGGATAAAGGACCTATGCCCTGCTGCACTGACTTAAACCCACCCAGTGCCACAACAGCTCTCAGGCAGACCCCTGTGAGGCTTGAGCAAAGCCCGCAGCCTCCTGCAGTCCCTGTAGCCACGTCTGCAGGACTTGTCATCAGTCCGTGACAACTTTGGTAAAAAAATCACTTGAGGTACAGCTGAAACCATGAATGATCTCCCCATCTCTGGGAGAAATGGGGTGAGAGGGTGGGAAGAGCTCACAAGGGGCTGCTGAGCAGGTAGAAATGGGGCTCCAACCAGCGGGGCACAGGCTTGGTGTCCTTACAATTTTTACTTGAATTTGGTAGGCAACTACAGAAGCGTGGGTTGTTAAACATTTAATTTACGCGTAATACCTCCTTAATTTGTGTGTGTGAGAGAGAGAAATCTACTCTCAGATAAAAGAGTGAGACCAGTTCAGAGTGAAACCACGGGAAGGGCAGAACCCAACTGGTAGGCATTGGGCAGCTGACGGTCAGCAGATGTCACTGGTGATCCTCCACCTCCAGACATTCGGAGTCTTTTGTTCAATGAGCACATCAACAGAACTGTGAGGTGAGCTCAGGTTGGTGCTGGGAGTTTAAGGAATGTAAAAAGGGCACAGATTTATAGGAAATTGGGTGGTATTCTCACTGCAGAATAACTTTTCAGAGCTTGCTATGGAAGCTGGTTTTTACTAAAATAACTGTGGTAGCTGTGCAGTACACTGCATAGTCAATACATGGTGAAAATTTATTTTGTGTTGCATATATTTCAGCAGTTATTTCTGAAGAAAAAAATAATAGTTTTTAGACGGATCTTCATTTTCTATTATGTTTAAAGACCGAAGAATACATACTGTGTTGTGTCAAGGCATAGACACAGAAAATGCAGCTGATAAGTTTTGACAAGGCAATTCATATCCTCCTCCAGCTGGAGGCTGGGGTTGGGCTGTGGTATTGGTTGCATGTACAAATTCTTTGTTTGTCAGTGGATTTCATTCTGCTTTTGGTTGCTACGTGGGGGCCTTGCTTGACACTTCCCATTCAAGTGGTTCAGAAGGAGGTAGGTCATCTGTGCAGAGCGTAAAATAAAGCTGTAACATCTCAGTGTAGACAGCCTAACTAAATCTGTTTTCTGACACATATCTTGAAAACTGACCTGACTTACTGACCAGTTTCCCATAAAGAGTGTCAGTTTTCTTCCCATGATATTTAGATTTTGTGTGCTAATTTTTCTCTTGATATATTCATTTTCTTAGAAGAGTGATCACTATAAGCTAGCGAACCTGCAAAAGAGTCATACTGGACAGAGGAGATGAAAGTCATTTGGGCCTTGCTTACTTGGAAGGACAGGCAGAGGAAAGAAGGTGAAAATTATGTGCAAAGAGAGCAAACGGTTAGAGATGATGGGTAGAAACTGAAGAGAAAGGACGAAACAGTCTACAGAGGAACTTTTTTTTTTTGATAGAAGGTTATTGGTAACTGATGATTAAGTACATAACAGGTGTAACTGATAACTACTTTTAATCTTTGTAGGGCAATCTTACTGTGTAGAATTGGGAAAATTTTGGGAATTGCCAGTTTTACTGATAAAAGTACTAAGAAAATTGTACTTGAGGCTTTGACAATTTGGACTGAATTTGAAAAATAGATTTTGATTCAGTGAAAATGATAAAGTTTTCAAAATGTCAAAACAGTATATCTCATGAAACATCTAAAATGTGTTGACATTTCCGGTTAGTTTTCAGATACTGTAATAAAAACCAAGGAAATGATTTCACAAAACCACTGAAAGAATCTCATAATCTGTTTTTTAGGCTGTTGCTGAGCAACTAGGGTATTCCCACCACCACCCAACTGTGGGTTTGGAGCTCATACCCTCTTGAAAGAAGCCCATGCAAAGTACAGATCCCCTTCCTTCCCCCACACCCCCCAAAAAAATAAAAAAAGGATGCTTCACCCTTAAAGTGTGCTACGCATATATCTCTAATTCTCTTCTGGGTGGTGTAGTTGCAGGTCCTTCAGGCTGAAGAAGGAATTAAATAACATCTCTTGTGGACAAATGACATAACCTGATGGTAAAGATGTGACCACTAAGCAAGGAGTTGGTCTCTGGCAGCTTTGAACAGAGCTAAGTTCCTTTTATTACAAGTTCCTTAAAACAAATTCTCCATTTTTTGTTGAATGAGCTCCATTATCTAACCTGAGTTGAAAATTGTCTAGGTTTTACTTAGTCAAAAAAAAAAAAAAAAAAGACCTATTCATTTAAAAGCTATTTCAATAGTGAAAGTTTTTATTGACCCAGTCAGGATCCTTTCCCTATCAAACCGAAAAACTTATTGGTTGTGCAATTTCATAACTGAAATCTGTAGTTGGTTTTCTTTGGATTTATTGTATTATGTAACTCAATTGTATATCCTGATGCATAACTCATATTTTTAAAGAAATCATCATCTTCCATTTATTTTTCATTGTTTTTTAATGAGAAATATGTGCTGAATTACTGCATTATCAATTTGATCTATATATAAAGTCAAGTTAAAACAATTGAATTAATATTCTTCTATCAAAATGTTTTAAAGCTCTTATTCAGTTGTTATAGTTTTGGTATTCCTAAATAATTATTATAGTTCATACAAAATAATTTAATTAATATATATTTAATCATAGTAACTGGAATTTCTTTATAAACCTGTATTTCACTGAGAATTAGGGGAAATAGAGAATATTCAGCTCCTTTCATAAGAAACAAGGGAGTAAGAGATGAAGATTGGAGCAAGAGCTTTTCTTCAAAATAGAAAATATCTGTGCTCTTGATTTATATGAATGATAGATAGCCCTGCTGTTTTAGCACAGAACATGGTAGATTTACTTATGATGTATTTGTGCTTAATTTTATTTGGTAAGTAGGAATTATAAAGAAAAAAAAGCTACCTAATTACCAGAAAATTTTTGTGGGTTTTGTTGTTGTTTATTTATTTATTTTTTTGATGTTGTTTGTTTCTTAGCCTGGATTGGATTATCCAGCTATAGCTTAGTTGTGATCTCTGGTCCCATTTCTGAAAAAAATTTACAGATATATGGAGCCATTAAAGTAGTTACAACTGTAACTCAACTTGCTGTCCTTGATTTTATTTGTTCATCTTTTGTTAGTATTCTGTTTTTAATCTATGGACTTCTTGTAGTTATCAGATCAAGTTGTGCTTCTATTCCAGGTAATTTGTTAATATTTTTTACTAGGATCAAGCTCTTAGCAAAACATTATTATAAAAACATTTCTAGGTTCTGTCTTCCATTAAAAATTACAGAATGATAGAGAAAAAGGAGCATTAAGATACAGAAAATATAGAGTTTGTTAGAAAGCATAAATGAAAGATGTGTATACTATAATTATATAATGAAGAATACACGCACATACATTCTTTACCTTATGGCTTTCCTCAAACCTATGTTTTGTCATTGAACTGTAGTTGTGTGATGTTGTTAAATATTCTTTCAACCAGTACACCCCTCCATAGAGAGTAGCTGCTGATGAGATTTTCTTTTATCATTTCTGTTTTGTTTTGTTTTATTTTGTTTTATTTTTCCCATATAAAGACATCAAATTAATCTTTGCTTCATTCTGTAAGGGTGTTTATGAACAAATACTTTCTGGCAAAGCAACTGTGGAAGAAATTTCTTGCCCTGAATGTCTTTCTACAAGTTTCAAAGTCTTAGGTGAGACTCAGTACCTCACTCTGAATTCTGCTAACACATTTTAGCAGTGTTTTACTCATATGTCTAAGTTGGGTTTTCAGTTAATAGTGACATGGCTGAGGGGCAAAAGTGACCAAAGGGAGGAGGCCACTTTTAAAACCCTTGCAGATATCAAGCTATGCCCCAAAATAATCCCAGAAAATAGTACAAAATGTACAGGCTTTAGGAAGAGAGTCATGTAAACAACTGGAATAAAATAAATCCTGAAGCTTCTCATCAGTTCTGCAGCCCTTTAGCTTCTCATCAGTTCTGCAGCCCCCCCCCCCCCCCCTTTTTTTTCTTTGTAGAAAGCTCCATGAATATTTTTTGTCAGATTTTCAAAACTAGATGGTAGTAGTACTTGATTGTTTTGCACCAAGAAGTGTTGGTCCATTATGATCTCAGTAAGAAAGGCACTCAGATATTATAAGGTGTTATTTAAATGCTGTTTTATTAGAGCTAGCAATATTTATCCTTAGCCAAAATGTTTTCCTTTGGAGTTAACTGACATGTAACATGTAGCAGTGTTAATGTTTTTTATTCCAAGTAGTCTACAGATTTCAAGGTTAATGTGAAATGTTGCAGACTGTTCCCCCATAAGATTAGAAATAATGCTTTCAGTAAAACCTCTGGTATATTTTATCTACACAACAGAAAAACAGCAAACCAAGCTGTTTAAAGGGTGAATTGAAGGATAAAATTACTGGAGATTAAGAAGGATGCATTTTACAAATGATAAAGCCTGAAAATTTTGTCAATGGCTTTTGAAGAACAGGTTTAGCATGAACTGTCTAAAATTATTTCAAATAAGAAATCCCTAGCTGCACCTGCAAAAAGATATTCAAAAATTATTTGTTATAAAGGGATCTATATGATATATTTACAAATGAGAACTGTGAATAACTTACACAATTCAGTGGATAATGCAGCAAACATTATGGCACACATTTACCCTGCTTTGAACAGAGAGCTGTACTAGGCAGCTCAACAAACTTAACCATTTATTCCTGACTTTACTGTGGAGAACAAAATGAGCAGTTTGTTTAGCTGTCTTCTGTTTGGAAAAACACATAACATGGAGAACACCAATGATTTTACATTAACTGGGCATTGGGATTTACTTAGTGAGTCAGGTCCTTTTTAATATAGTGTTTATTTTTGATGGCTAATGTAGTTTTTGCATCTTTCTGTTGGTTTTACTGTGTTTACCTACACATTTAGTCAATTCTTCTCTGCATTATTCTAGTTTTACACTGTTGCAATTCTGAAATTCTTTATCACCAGTTTGTCACATGTATTGCTTCAGACTGTCATTATGTTGCTTAGAAGAGAAGGTTACTGAAATCAAATGGGAGACTTGTCTACCACATTTTTCCCTTCTCAGCTTGTGAAAGTTAATTCCTGGTCTAAATCTATATATTTTCAATTCACAAATTTGATTTAATGATAAGTACAGTCCCGGAAGGAGGGAAAATAAGCATGTATCATGCTACATGTACCACGTTTCCTCTCTGAAACCCCTGGCTTCCCACTTGATTGCATTATAGGAGAATATTGAAGAACGATTTCATTTTCAGCATTATAGAGTCTGTCAGTCAGTGCAATTTGTACTATTCACTAAGAGTGAAAATACTCAAGAGATGTAAGTGAAGACTGAGTTTTGACATAGAATAGATAGAATGAAATTATTGGCAGAAAATATTAAAAGTTCTGTGTTTGCTGCTCTGGTATATAGTGTGTAATCTCTGATAATGTACTGACTGTTTGGTGGAGAATGCAGTGAACTAAGGTGTTGGTTGTGGTTTTTTTGTTTGTTTTTGTCTGTTGTTTTTGTGTGTGTTTGGCTTTTAAGTTAAAAAAAATACATAGTTATGTGTAGAAATTTCTGCCAAATATTGCTTCATTGAAGAAATGTTCACAGCAGTTTTATGTATTTTTATGCATTCATAACAAAAGCTAAAATAACTGGTTTTATTAAAAAAAAAGGGGGGAGAAAAGGGGAAAATAAAAGCAAATAAAGGACTAAATCTGGACTGAAGCACAAAATCCAAGTTACAAACAGACTTTTGTAAAGACCCTTGTGGCAGACCCCAAATGCAACAGTTCTTTGAAGGATTCTGCCTGGATGCTGTGGTTGTAAACAATCTACAAGCTTTCTGTCTCTAACTTTAATCACCTCAGAAAAATGATCATTTATTTTTAAGGCTATATAACCTGTAAATAGGAAACTTTCTTCTCTCTAGTTTATCTGCTGACTTCTACCTCACAAAAGAATTTTTGGGAATGCAGTTATCAGAAATGAATATTCCTCGAAATCTACTTCCTCCTGTAGCTTCCTACAGGTAACATGCCTAAGATATGGGCAAACTGTTGGATACTCCAGAGCGCCTGATAAAGTCCTGAACATCTCCAGCAAATAATTGGAGTATATAGGTATCCTGTTAGACATGGACTTGTTCATATATTTCTTGCCTCAGGTTAGGAACCAAAGTATCCTAGTGGACTGAAAAGATAAAAAGAAGCTACCCACGACAGTGCAGGATATGGGATCTGACAACTACAAGCATGCGGGTTAATGTTTTTAGTATATGTTCATATATGACTCTTCCCACAGACCTTAATATCCCATAGAACTAGGCAGTGGAATATCCTTATGGGAAAAAAAATCAAGAAAATACCATCTGTTATATGATCTGATATCAACTGTGATAGACTTGTAATTTACAGAATTCTCTTTACAGACAGGTTTATGCTCCCATTTCCCAGGCAGTGAATGCCACTGTCAGATGCATCTTGTCTGGGTGGTGAAGCGTATACAGAAACATTGTGCACTAAAGGAACTTACAGTGTGATTTAAAAAATACTAAATTAATGAACAGCTGAAGGCCCAGCTGTCAAAATAATACTGCCCATGGAAGTCTGTCTTGGAAAGGAAGCAGGGTTTAGTGTCAAATGACAGAAAGTCAGTTTTGTTGCTGTAAGCTGTATCTACTTTGTTGCTTTCATAGTTGTTGTAAACTTTGTACCTCTAATTAGCAAAGTGTCCCTGTTGTGGATTTGGTTCCAGGTTGGCTGATGACAGCAGCTGGAGAAGAAGATGTCTTGTTATAAACAGACTGAGCCAATTGTGTAGGATCACACAGTTCAGCAACAGAGTACTGCTCCATTTTAAAAACTGTCTGCAAATCATTGATACTGTCTTACTGACCCATTTTTGGATTCTTGAGTGTATCTGAAAACTGTCTGGGCTTTTCATCAGAGTTCAGTAGCTGGTAAGGTATACCAAAGCACAACTGTTCATACATTAAGAATTATTAAAATTTCACATTTAATATCATGACCTGTTCTGAGAAACTAATATCATCCCGAGAATCCCTTAAAATTACTTTAAAGAGCATGCATTAATTTTAGGCATAAAAATAATTATTTTTTTGGTTATTTAAAAAAAAATCGGTGTGCTTAGATTTGGTCTATTTGCTAATTCAAAATAGTGCAAGGTTTCCTTCTAGTGGTTAAAAGCCATATAAATTGTGTGAAAGCAATGCAATATCAATTTTCTAGCTTTTTGTTTTTGTTTGTTTGTTTTTTATTTAATAATTTTATATTGTGAAAAGTGCACAGGAATGTCAGTTCTTAAATAGATATTATCAATTTGTAGATTTAATCAAAGTTTTTTAGCAGATTAAATGAACAGAGAAGTACTAAAGAGCACACTACAGTAACACAGTTTACTTTTTTTTCCAAAACCCATGTTATTTTTCATTGTTGTGGGTTTGAGTTGTCTTAGTGCAATGCAGGATATGTACCCATCAAAATCAGAGAATCACAGAAATACAGAATCATTGAGGTTGGAAGAGTCCTCCAAGATCACCGAGTCCAACCTCTGACCTAACACTAACAAGTCCTCCACTAAGCCATATCCCTAAGCTCTACATCTAAACATCTTTTAAAGACCTCCAGGGATGGTGACTCAACCACTTCCCTGGGCAGCCCGTTCCAATGCCTAATAACCCTTTCAGTAAAGAAGTACTTCCTAATATCCAACCTAAACCTCCCCTGGCGCAACTTTCGCCCATTCCCCCTCGTCCTGTCACCAGGCACGTGGGAGAACAGACCAACCCCCACCTCTCTACAGCCTCCTTTAAGGTAACTGTAGAGAGCGATAAGGTCGCCCCTGAGCCTCCTCTTCTCCAGACTGAACAACCCCAGCTCCCTCAGCTGCTCCTCATAAGACTTGTTCTCCAGACCCCTCACCAGCTTCGTTGCCCTTCTCTGGACTCACTTGAGCACCTCCATGTCCTTCTTGTAGCGAGGGGCCCAAAACTGAACACAGTACTTGAGGTGCGGCCTGACCAGAGCCAAGTACAAGGGGACAATCACTTCCCTAGACCTGCTGGCCACACTGCTTCTTATGCAGGCCAGGATGCTGTTGGCCTTCTTGGCCACCTGAGCACACTGCTGGCTCATCTTCAGCCGACTATCCACCAATACTCCCAGGTCCTTCTCTGCCAGGCAGCTTTCTAACCACTCAGACCGCTTTTCCAACCATCTTTAAACTTCCAGATCTAAAGGAACACTTTGGCTGCAGCCTAAAAGCCATGTATACGTAAGCTGCCCCAAGCCAGCCAATCTTCTTCCCATGACCTGCCAGAAAACAGCAATGGAGGCATGTAACCAAATTAAAGCCAAAACTTTCAGCCCAGTCCTTGACCTGAATAGTGAGTGAGGATCCCGATCCTGGCATTTATACACGATAGTTTATATGCAGCCGAAGTAAATACTGTAGTCAGAGGTTGTGGGGTTAGATTTTGAAAAGTCCTGCATAAAGAAGAGATCTCAGAAAAGCACATTTAAATAACATTAATGTCAAGAAAAGGAATTCTGATTGCTACATTCTTTATCTGTCGTGACTAGACAGATGAAAATTTATGATAGCAATTTTGCCTTTAAGGTCATTTTCTTTTTTCCTTTATTTTATTTTATTTATTTATTTATTTATTTATTTATTAACAGGCTCTGTACTAATTTTCCTCCCAGAATGACTAACAGAAATATGACCCTTGTGCAGCTTTCATAGTTAATTCGTTAGGTCAACTCTAACCACTAAGCCCCTTGTCAGGTTATTTCTATTAGTGAGAAGGAGCAATTGACCTTAAAAGACTGAAGCCAGGTAGATGAGCCTATTCCATAAGGCCTCTTGGCTCCAGCCTTGTTTAGTGAAATCTGCCAGGTGTGGATCATTTGAGCTTTGCAATATAGGAAGCATGAGGACTTGTGGGGAATTGCCTGCTTGGGGGAGTTTGTTATCTAGGGGTTATCTAGGGTGCTTTTCTACCATGGTGAAATGGACTCAGTGTTCCCTGGTAGGCTGCTTTTTCTTGCTGTTTTCTACCATTTCTGTGAAATAGTTTTAGTGACTCTATGAGCTAGCTACGTTGGTGGTGCCTTCTCAGTACAGTAAAACCCTGGTGGTACGACTTCACTGTGAAGTAGTTTGGAAGTGGCTCAAGTTCAGAAGCTGGCAGGTAAGTGTTCCTGGGTTCTACAGTTGTTTAATGTTCAGGAGTTTGAGTATTTCCTTTGCCTTGTCTGTTTGCAGTGAAATTACTTACGTGGATTCTAAGCTCCCTTTCTAGCCCTTAAAAATAAAATAATAGTAATAATACTAAACAACTCAGAAGCTCCAGTGCTTACAGGTAAGCCTGACTTTGAAGAATGTTCTGAAGTATTTGTTAAGATTGAACAACAGGCTGTGAAAATGGTGCCTTAATGTTGTTGTGGTTTAACCCAGTCAGAAGCTAAACACCACACAGCCATTCGCTCGCCCTCCCCACTCCTTCTTTGGGAGGGGGAGAGAAACAGGAAAGTGAAGCCTGTGAGTTGAGATAAAGACAGTTTATTAAGACAGGGGAATAATAATAATACTACTAATTATAATGTGCACAAACCAAGTGATGCACAATGCAATTGCTCACCACCCGCTGACCGATGCCCAGCCTATCCCCGAGCAGCTGGACCCCCCCCTCCCCCCCCCCCCCAGGCCAGCCACCCCTATGTATTGTTCAGTATGATGTCATACGGTATGGAATACCCCTTTGGCCAGTCTGGGTCAGTTGTCCTGGGTCTGTCCCCTCCCAGCTCCTGCTGCACCCCCAGCCTGCTCGCTGGCAGGACAGAGCGAGAAGCCGAAAAGTCCTTGGCCTGGTGTAAACACTGCTCTGCAACAATTAAAACATCAGCATGTTATCAGCGCTCTTCTCATCCTAATCCAAAACATAGCACCCTACCAGCTACTAGGAGGGAAATTAACTCTGTCCTAACTGGAACCAGGACAAATGTGAACGCAAATTATGCCTTGTGGTAAGTAGAAACAGATTTGGACAGATATTGGTGGCACTATCGTTACTTTCACTAAGTGGAAATTGTGAGAATGTGCTGTTTATAAAAGAAATGCTGTTTTCACAATATGCAAGTTAAAAGCCTTCAGATGACCAGAAGTCATAGCTTCCAGGAGATAACTTTAAAGAAAGAAACTATTGTTGGACATTTCTCCCTGACCCTTCTGTAGATTGGCTCCCTGAAGAAAAGGCTTGAAAGGTGTAATTGTTAACAGTTTCTGAGGCAGGGTCAGGGGAAGGTGTTTTTTCCCACTTCTTCACTCTTCCTTTCTTCTCCTCAAAGAGTGTTATGGTAGCTTTCCAAAACTTTGACTATCCTTGGGATTTTCAGACCAGCGTGTTCTTATCGTTAGGTCTCCGGAATGCACTGCAGGCTTTGTCTAAGGTTAAACAAATAATTAAGAGTGTCATCCAGAGATCTGTCCTGAGGCAGGATAGTTAGGAGTAGCAGGGAGAGTGGGAGGATATGGGCAGGCATCTAGAGCAGGGGGCACCTCTGCTGGAAAAACCACGAGGAACCCGCAGTGGATAAATTGGCTAAACAGAGCTCTGGTCACCAGAGTGGATGAATTTGCTAAACAAACCTGGCAGTACGAAGAAAGTCGATACTCTTCCCCACAGGCCTGCATCTCGGCTGTGGAGAAACATTTGGAAGAGGTCTACCAAATGAGAGAATTTATGTTCCTCCCCACCTGTACAAACCAGTGTCTGAGGTATCAGGAATAAGCATTCCACTGTGCAAGGAAGATGATAGAGTGGCTACACAGCCTGTGTCACCCTGTGGTTTTACCAACGTCACCGTGAAGAGGACATAAGAAAAAAGGATGGAAAACGTATGTTGACACGATGACAAATACATGTTGACACTAGAGCCACAAGTAGGTGAGGTGCAAATAAAAACCATGGGGGGGGGGAAGGGGTTCTGTGAGAAACGTGACGATCTAAATTGTGGTGAACGATTCTTGGGATGGGCTGGTGGGTGCCCCAGACCAGAGCGGCTCTGGTGCCCCAGACCAGAGCGGCTCTGGTGCCCCAGACCAGAGCGGCTCTGGTGCCCCAGACCAGAGCGGCTCTGGTGCCCCAGACCAGAGCGGCTCTGGTGCCCCAGACCAGAGCGGCTCTGGTGCCCCAGACCAGAGCGGCTCTGGTGCCCCAGACCAGAGCGGCTCTGGTGCCCCAGACCAGAGCGGCTCTGGTGCCCCAGACCAGAGCGGCTCTGGTGCCCCAGACCAGAGCGGCTCTGGTGCCCCAGACCAGAGCGGCTCTGGTGCCCCAGACCAGAGCGGCTCTGGTGCCCCAGACCAGAGCGGCTCTGGTGCCCCAGACCAGAGCGGCTCTGGTGCCCCAGACCAGAGCGGCTCTGGTGCCCCAGACCAGAGCGGCTCTGGTGCCCCAGACCAGAGCGGCTCTGGTGCCCCAGACCAGAGCGGCTCTGGTGCCCCAGACCAGAGCGGCTCTGGTGCCCCAGACCAGAGCGGCTCTGGTGCCCCAGACCAGAGCGGCTCTGGTGCCCCAGACCAGAGCGGCTCTGGTGCCCCAGACCAGAGCGGCTCTGGTGCCCCAGACCAGAGCGGCTCTGGTGCCCCAGACCAGAGCGGCTCTGGTGCCCCAGACCAGAGCGGCTCTGGTGCCCCAGACCAGAGCGGCTCTGGTGCCCCAGACCAGAGCGGCTCTGGTGCCCCAGACCAGAGCGGCTCTGGTGCCCCAGACCAGAGCGGCTCTGGTGCCCCAGACCAGAGCGGCTCTGGTGCCCCAGACCAGAGCGGCTCTGGTGCCCCAGACCAGAGCGGCTCTGGTGCCCCAGACCAGAGCGGCTCTGGTGCCCCAGACCAGAGCGGCTCTGGTGCCCCAGACCAGAGCGGCTCTGGTGCCCCAGACCAGAGCGGCTCTGGTGCCCCAGACCAGAGCGGCTCTGGTGCCCCAGACCAGAGCGGCTCTGGTGCCCCAGACCAGAGCGGCTCTGGTGCCCCAGACCAGAGCGGCTCTGGTGCCCCAGACCAGAGCGGCTCTGGTGCCCCAGACCAGAGCGGCTCTGGTGCCCCAGACCAGAGCGGCTCTGGTGCCCCAGACCAGAGCGGCTCTGGTGCCCCAGACCAGAGCGGCTCTGGTGCCCCAGACCAGAGCGGCTCTGGTGCCCCAGACCAGAGCGGCTCTGGTGCCCCAGACCAGAGCGGCTCTGGTGCCCCAGACCAGAGCGGCTCTGGTGCCCCAGACCAGAGCGGCTCTGGTGCCCCAGACCAGAGCGGCTCTGGTGCCCCAGACCAGAGCGGCTCTGGTGCCCCAGACCAGAGCGGCTCTGGTGCCCCAGACCAGAGCGGCTCTGGTGCCCCAGACCAGAGCGGCTCTGGTGCCCCAGACCAGAGCGGCTCTGGTGCCCCAGACCAGAGCGGCTCTGGTGCCCCAGACCAGAGCGGCTCTGGTGCCCCAGACCAGAGCGGCTCTGGTGCCCCAGACCAGAGCGGCTCTGGTGCCCCAGACCAGAGCGGCTCTGGTGCCCCAGACCAGAGCGGCTCTGGTGCCCCAGACCAGAGCGGCTCTGGTGCCCCAGACCAGAGCGGCTCTGGTGCCCCAGACCAGAGCGGCTCTGGTGCCCCAGACCAGAGCGGCTCTGGTGCCCCAGACCAGAGCGGCTCTGGTGCCCCAGACCAGAGCGGCTCTGGTGCCCCAGACCAGAGCGGCTCTGGTGCCCCAGACCAGAGCGGCTCTGGTGCCCCAGACCAGAGCGGCTCTGGTGCCCCAGACCAGAGCGGCTCTGGTGCCCCAGACCAGAGCGGCTCTGGTGCCCCAGACCAGAGCGGCTCTGGTGCCCCAGACCAGAGCGGCTCTGGTGCCCCAGACCAGAGCGGCTCTGGTGCCCCAGACCAGAGCGGCTCTGGTGCCCCAGACCAGAGCGGCTCTGGTGCCCCAGACCAGAGCGGCTCTGGTGCCCCAGACCAGAGCGGCTCTGGTGCCCCAGACCAGAGCGGCTCTGGTGCCCCAGACCAGAGCGGCTCTGGTGCCCCAGACCAGAGCGGCTCTGGTGCCCCAGACCAGAGCGGCTCTGGTGCCCCAGACCAGAGCGGCTCTGGTGCCCCAGACCAGAGCGGCTCTGGTGCCCCAGACCAGAGCGGCTCTGGTGCCCCAGACCAGAGCGGCTCTGGTGCCCCAGACCAGAGCGGCTCTGGTGCCCCAGACCAGAGCGGCTCTGGTGCCCCAGACCAGAGCGGCTCTGGTGCCCCAGACCAGAGCGGCTCTGGTGCCCCAGACCAGAGCGGCTCTGGTGCCCCAGACCAGAGCGGCTCTGGTGCCCCAGACCAGAGCGGCTCTGGTGCCCCAGACCAGAGCGGCTCTGGTGCCCCAGACCAGAGCGGCTCTGGTGCCCCAGACCAGAGCGGCTCTGGTGCCCCAGACCAGAGCGGCTCTGGTGCCCCAGACCAGAGCGGCTCTGGTGCCCCAGACCAGAGCGGCTCTGGTGCCCCAGACCAGAGCGGCTCTGGTGCCCCAGACCAGAGCGGCTCTGGTGCCCCAGACCAGAGCGGCTCTGGTGCCCCAGACCAGAGCGGCTCTGGTGCCCCAGACCAGAGCGGCTCTGGTGCCCCAGACCAGAGCGGCTCTGGTGCCCCAGACCAGAGCGGCTCTGGTGCCCCAGACCAGAGCGGCTCTGGTGCCCCAGACCAGAGCGGCTCTGGTGCCCCAGACCAGAGCGGCTCTGGTGCCCCAGACCAGAGCGGCTCTGGTGCCCCAGACCAGAGCGGCTCTGGTGCCCCAGACCAGAGCGGCTCTGGTGCCCCAGACCAGAGCGGCTCTGGTGCCCCAGACCAGAGCGGCTCTGGTGCCCCAGACCAGAGCGGCTCTGGTGCCCCAGACCAGAGCGGCTCTGGTGCCCCAGACCAGAGCGGCTCTGGTGCCCCAGACCAGAGCGGCTCTGGTGCCCCAGACCAGAGCGGCTCTGGTGCCCCAGACCAGAGCGGCTCTGGTGCCCCAGACCAGAGCGGCTCTGGTGCCCCAGACCAGAGCGGCTCTGGTGCCCCAGACCAGAGCGGCTCTGGTGCCCCAGACCAGAGCGGCTCTGGTGCCCCAGACCAGAGCGGCTCTGGTGCCCCAGACCAGAGCGGCTCTGGTGCCCCAGACCAGAGCGGCTCTGGTGCCCCAGACCAGAGCGGCTCTGGTGCCCCAGACCAGAGCGGCTCTGGTGCCCCAGACCAGAGCGGCTCTGGTGCCCCAGACCAGAGCGGCTCTGGTGCCCCAGACCAGAGCGGCTCTGGTGCCCCAGACCAGAGCGGCTCTGGTGCCCCAGACCAGAGCGGCTCTGGTGCCCCAGACCAGAGCGGCTCTGGTGCCCCAGACCAGAGCGGCTCTGGTGCCCCAGACCAGAGCGGCTCTGGTGCCCCAGACCAGAGCGGCTCTGGTGCCCCAGACCAGAGCGGCTCTGGTGCCCCAGACCAGAGCGGCTCTGGTGCCCCAGACCAGAGCGGCTCTGGTGCCCCAGACCAGAGCGGCTCTGGTGCCCCAGACCAGAGCGGCTCTGGTGCCCCAGACCAGAGCGGCTCTGGTGCCCCAGACCAGAGCGGCTCTGGTGCCCCAGACCAGAGCGGCTCTGGTGCCCCAGACCAGAGCGGCTCTGGTGCCCCAGACCAGAGCGGCTCTGGTGCCCCAGACCAGAGCGGCTCTGGTGCCCCAGACCAGAGCGGCTCTGGTGCCCCAGACCAGAGCGGCTCTGGTGCCCCAGACCAGAGCGGCTCTGGTGCCCCAGACCAGAGCGGCTCTGGTGCCCCAGACCAGAGCGGCTCTGGTGCCCCAGACCAGAGCGGCTCTGGTGCCCCAGACCAGAGCGGCTCTGGTGCCCCAGACCAGAGCGGCTCTGGTGCCCCAGACCAGAGCGGCTCTGGTGCCCCAGACCAGAGCGGCTCTGGTGCCCCAGACCAGAGCGGCTCTGGTGCCCCAGACCAGAGCGGCTCTGGTGCCCCAGACCAGAGCGGCTCTGGTGCCCCAGACCAGAGCGGCTCTGGTGCCCCAGACCAGAGCGGCTCTGGTGCCCCAGACCAGAGCGGCTCTGGTGCCCCAGACCAGAGCGGCTCTGGTGCCCCAGACCAGAGCGGCTCTGGTGCCCCAGACCAGAGCGGCTCTGGTGCCCCAGACCAGAGCGGCTCTGGTGCCCCAGACCAGAGCGGCTCTGGTGCCCCAGACCAGAGCGGCTCTGGTGCCCCAGACCAGAGCGGCTCTGGTGCCCCAGACCAGAGCGGCTCTGGTGCCCCAGACCAGAGCGGCTCTGGTGCCCCAGACCAGAGCGGCTCTGGTGCCCCAGACCAGAGCGGCTCTGGTGCCCCAGACCAGAGCGGCTCTGGTGCCCCAGACCAGAGCGGCTCTGGTGCCCCAGACCAGAGCGGCTCTGGTGCCCCAGACCAGAGCGGCTCTGGTGCCCCAGACCAGAGCGGCTCTGGTGCCCCAGACCAGAGCGGCTCTGGTGCCCCAGACCAGAGCGGCTCTGGTGCCCCAGACCAGAGCGGCTCTGGTGCCCCAGACCAGAGCGGCTCTGGTGCCCCAGACCAGAGCGGCTCTGGTGCCCCAGACCAGAGCGGCTCTGGTGCCCCAGACCAGAGCGGCTCTGGTGCCCCAGACCAGAGCGGCTCTGGTGCCCCAGACCAGAGCGGCTCTGGTGCCCCAGACCAGAGCGGCTCTGGTGCCCCAGACCAGAGCGGCTCTGGTGCCCCAGACCAGAGCGGCTCTGGTGCCCCAGACCAGAGCGGCTCTGGTGCCCCAGACCAGAGCGGCTCTGGTGCCCCAGACCAGAGCGGCTCTGGTGCCCCAGACCAGAGCGGCTCTGGTGCCCCAGACCAGAGCGGCTCTGGTGCCCCAGACCAGAGCGGCTCTGGTGCCCCAGACCAGAGCGGCTCTGGTGCCCCAGACCAGAGCGGCTCTGGTGCCCCAGACCAGAGCGGCTCTGGTGCCCCAGACCAGAGCGGCTCTGGTGCCCCAGACCAGAGCGGCTCTGGTGCCCCAGACCAGAGCGGCTCTGGTGCCCCAGACCAGAGCGGCTCTGGTGCCCCAGACCAGAGCGGCTCTGGTGCCCCAGACCAGAGCGGCTCTGGTGCCCCAGACCAGAGCGGCTCTGGTGCCCCAGACCAGAGCGGCTCTGGTGCCCCAGACCAGAGCGGCTCTGGTGCCCCAGACCAGAGCGGCTCTGGTGCCCCAGACCAGAGCGGCTCTGGTGCCCCAGACCAGAGCGGCTCTGGTGCCCCAGACCAGAGCGGCTCTGGTGCCCCAGACCAGAGCGGCTCTGGTGCCCCAGACCAGAGCGGCTCTGGTGCCCCAGACCAGAGCGGCTCTGGTGCCCCAGACCAGAGCGGCTCTGGTGCCCCAGACCAGAGCGGCTCTGGTGCCCCAGACCAGAGCGGCTCTGGTGCCCCAGACCAGAGCGGCTCTGGTGCCCCAGACCAGAGCGGCTCTGGTGCCCCAGACCAGAGCGGCTCTGGTGCCCCAGACCAGAGCGGCTCTGGTGCCCCAGACCAGAGCGGCTCTGGTGCCCCAGACCAGAGCGGCTCTGGTGCCCCAGACCAGAGCGGCTCTGGTGCCCCAGACCAGAGCGGCTCTGGTGCCCCAGACCAGAGCGGCTCTGGTGCCCCAGACCAGAGCGGCTCTGGTGCCCCAGACCAGAGCGGCTCTGGTGCCCCAGACCAGAGCGGCTCTGGTGCCCCAGACCAGAGCGGCTCTGGTGCCCCAGACCAGAGCGGCTCTGGTGCCCCAGACCAGAGCGGCTCTGGTGCCCCAGACCAGAGCGGCTCTGGTGCCCCAGACCAGAGCGGCTCTGGTGCCCCAGACCAGAGCGGCTCTGGTGCCCCAGACCAGAGCGGCTCTGGTGCCCCAGACCAGAGCGGCTCTGGTGCCCCAGACCAGAGCGGCTCTGGTGCCCCAGACCAGAGCGGCTCTGGTGCCCCAGACCAGAGCGGCTCTGGTGCCCCAGACCAGAGCGGCTCTGGTGCCCCAGACCAGAGCGGCTCTGGTGCCCCAGACCAGAGCGGCTCTGGTGCCCCAGACCAGAGCGGCTCTGGTGCCCCAGACCAGAGCGGCTCTGGTGCCCCAGACCAGAGCGGCTCTGGTGCCCCAGACCAGAGCGGCTCTGGTGCCCCAGACCAGAGCGGCTCTGGTGCCCCAGACCAGAGCGGCTCTGGTGCCCCAGACCAGAGCGGCTCTGGTGCCCCAGACCAGAGCGGCTCTGGTGCCCCAGACCAGAGCGGCTCTGGTGCCCCAGACCAGAGCGGCTCTGGTGCCCCAGACCAGAGCGGCTCTGGTGCCCCAGACCAGAGCGGCTCTGGTGCCACCAGACCAGAGCGGCTCTGGTGCCCCAGACCAGAGCGGCTCTGGTGCCCCAGACCAGAGCGGCTCTGGTGCCCCAGACCAGAGCGGCTCTGGTGCCCCAGACCAGAGCGGCTCTGGTGCCCCAGACCAGAGCGGCTCTGGTGCCCCAGACCAGAGCGGCTCTGGTGCCCCAGACCAGAGCGGCTCTGGTGCCCCAGACCAGAGCGGCTCTGGTGCCCCAGACCAGAGCGGCTCTGGTGCCCCAGACCAGAGCGGCTCTGGTGCCCCAGACCAGAGCGGCTCTGGTGCCCCAGACCAGAGCGGCTCTGGTGCCCCAGACCAGAGCGGCTCTGGTGCCCCAGACCAGAGCGGCTCTGGTGCCCCAGACCAGAGCGGCTCTGGTGCCCCAGACCAGAGCGGCTCTGGTGCCCCAGACCAGAGCGGCTCTGGTGCCCCAGACCAGAGCGGCTCTGGTGCCCCAGACCAGAGCGGCTCTGGTGCCCCAGACCAGAGCGGCTCTGGTGCCCCAGACCAGAGCGGCTCTGGTGCCCCAGACCAGAGCGGCTCTGGTGCCCCAGACCAGAGCGGCTCTGGTGCCCCAGACCAGAGCGGCTCTGGTGCCCCAGACCAGAGCGGCTCTGGTGCCCCAGACCAGAGCGGCTCTGGTGCCCCAGACCAGAGCGGCTCTGGTGCCCCAGACCAGAGCGGCTCTGGTGCCCCAGACCAGAGCGGCTCTGGTGCCCCAGACCAGAGCGGCTCTGGTGCCCCAGACCAGAGCGGCTCTGGTGCCCCAGACCAGAGCGGCTCTGGTGCCCCAGACCAGAGCGGCTCTGGTGCCCCAGACCAGAGCGGCTCTGGTGCCCCAGACCAGAGCGGCTCTGGTGCCCCAGACCAGAGCGGCTCTGGTGCCCCAGACCAGAGCGGCTCTGGTGCCCCAGACCAGAGCGGCTCTGGTGCCCCAGACCAGAGCGGCTCTGGTGCCCCAGACCAGAGCGGCTCTGGTGCCCCAGACCAGAGCGGCTCTGGTGCCCCAGACCAGAGCGGCTCTGGTGCCCCAGACCAGAGCGGCTCTGGTGCCCCAGACCAGAGCGGCTCTGGTGCCCCAGACCAGAGCGGCTCTGGTGCCCCAGACCAGAGCGGCTCTGGTGCCCCAGACCAGAGCGGCTCTGGTGCCCCAGACCAGAGCGGCTCTGGTGCCCCAGACCAGAGCGGCTCTGGTGCCCCAGACCAGAGCGGCTCTGGTGCCCCAGACCAGAGCGGCTCTGGTGCCCCAGACCAGAGCGGCTCTGGTGCCCCAGACCAGAGCGGCTCTGGTGCCCCAGACCAGAGCGGCTCTGGTGCCCCAGACCAGAGCGGCTCTGGTGCCCCAGACCAGAGCGGCTCTGGTGCCCCAGACCAGAGCGGCTCTGGTGCCCCAGACCAGAGCGGCTCTGGTGCCCCAGACCAGAGCGGCTCTGGTGCCCCAGACCAGAGCGGCTCTGGTGCCCCAGACCAGAGCGGCTCTGGTGCCCCAGACCAGAGCGGCTCTGGTGCCCCAGACCAGAGCGGCTCTGGTGCCCCAGACCAGAGCGGCTCTGGTGCCCCAGACCAGAGCGGCTCTGGTGCCCCAGACCAGAGCGGCTCTGGTGCCCCAGACCAGAGCGGCTCTGGTGCCCCAGACCAGAGCGGCTCTGGTGCCCCAGACCAGAGCGGCTCTGGTGCCCCAGACCAGAGCGGCTCTGGTGCCCCAGACCAGAGCGGCTCTGGTGCCCCAGACCAGAGCGGCTCTGGTGCCCCAGACCAGAGCGGCTCTGGTGCCCCAGACCAGAGCGGCTCTGGTGGCCCCAGACCAGAGCGGCTCTGGTGCCCCAGACCAGAGCGGCTCTGGTGCCCCAGACCAGAGCGGCTCTGGTGCCCCAGACCAGAGCGGCTCTGGTGCCCCAGACCAGAGCGGCTCTGGTGCCCCAGACCAGAGCGGCTCTGGTGCCCCAGACCAGAGCGGCTCTGGTGCCCCAGACCAGAGCGGCTCTGGTGCCCCAGACCAGAGCGGCTCTGGTGCCCCAGACCAGAGCGGCTCTGGTGCCCCAGACCAGAGCGGCTCTGGTGCCCCAGACCAGAGCGGCTCTGGTGCCCCAGACCAGAGCGGCTCTGGTGCCCCAGACCAGAGCGGCTCTGGTGCCCCAGACCAGAGCGGCTCTGGTGCCCCAGACCAGAGCGGCTCTGGTGCCCCAGACCAGAGCGGCTCTGGTGCCCCAGACCAGAGCGGCTCTGGTGCCCCAGACCAGAGCGGCTCTGGTGCCCCAGACCAGAGCGGCTCTGGTGCCCCCCCAGACCAGAGCGGCTCTGGTGCCCCAGACCAGAGCGGCTCTGGTGCCCCAGACCAGAGCGGCTCTGGTGCCCCAGACCAGAGCGGCTCTGGTGCCCCAGACCAGAGCGGCTCTGGTGCCCCAGACCAGAGCGGCTCTGGTGCCCCAGACCAGAGCGGCTCTGGTGCCCCAGACCAGAGCGGCTCTGGTGCCCCAGACCAGAGCGGCTCTGGTGCCCCAGACCAGAGCGGCTCTGGTGCCCCAGACCAGAGCGGCTCTGGTGCCCCAGACCAGAGCGGCTCTGGTGCCCCAGACCAGAGCGGCTCTGGTGCCCCAGACCAGAGCGGCTCTGGTGCCCCAGACCAGAGCGGCTCTGGTGCCCCAGACCAGAGCGGCTCTGGTGCCCCAGACCAGAGCGGCTCTGGTGCCCCCAGACCAGAGCGGCTCTGGTGCCCCAGACCAGAGCGGCTCTGGTGCCCCAGACCAGAGCGGCTCTGGTGCCCCAGACCAGAGCGGCTCTGGTGCCCCAGACCAGAGCGGCTCTGGTGCCCCAGACCAGAGCGGCTCTGGTGCCCCAGACCAGAGCGGCTCTGGTGCCCCAGACCAGAGCGGCTCTGGTGCCCCAGACCAGAGCGGCTCTGGTGCCCCAGACCAGAGCGGCTCTGGTGCCCCAGACCAGAGCGGCTCTGGTGCCCCCAGACCAGAGCGGCTCTGGTGCCCCAGACCAGAGCGGCTCTGGTGCCCCAGACCAGAGCGGCTCTGGTGCCCCAGACCAGAGCGGCTCTGGTGCCCCAGACCAGAGCGGCTCTCGGTGCCCACGACCTGAGCGGCTCTGGTGCCCCCAGACCAGAGCGGCTCTGGTGCCCCCAGACCAGAGCGGCTCTGGTCCCCCAGACCAGAGCGGCTCTGGTGCCCCAGACCAGAGCGGCTCTGGTGCCCCAGACCAGAGCGGCTCTGGTGGCCCCAGACCAGAGCGGCTCTGGTTGCCCCAGACCAGGAGCGGCTTTCTGGTGCCCCAGACCATGAGCGGCTCTGGTGCCCCAGACCAGAGCGGCTCTGGTGCCGTCCAGGACCTAAGCGGCTCTGGTGCCTTCCAGGACCAGAAGCGGCTCTGGTGCCCAGACCAGAGCCAGAGCCCTGGTGCCCAGACCAGCGGGAGCGGCTCTGGTGCCCCTGACGCAGAGCGGCTCTGGTGCCCCAGACCAGAGCGGCTT